>NC_090178.1:4735701-4968201 GCF_024679245.1 Pseudorasbora parva
AGGTTTTATTCTATTTACACTCAAAAACAATCTTGCTTTAGTTTTTTCTACCAAATCCTGGGTTAAGCATTTTTAGGGGGCTTATTGTTTAGTGTTTGGGTAGTTTTTGTGTAACCCAGATCCTGGGACGTAACAACCGGTGTTGCCAAGTCCGTGGTTTTCCCGCAGAATTGGGCTACAACAACCCAGGTGCTGAGTTATTTTTCGCTGGCATTTAGCGGCCTCTTCAGGAGAGAGCAGTGCTGCTCCATCAAATTTGTGCACGTCTACAGTAGGTAGCCTATACAGTGTTGTGAACATTTTATTTTATATATAAACTCATTATTTTGCTGTATATCGTTTAATTTTATGCTAAGCAACATACAGGAGCTCGATGTGATTCACTTAAACGAGTGTTGCGCGTGTCTGTCTTTTCGCTTGATGGAAAGGTCTGCATGCCTGGCATAAATTAAAATGTTATGATTTTATTTATATAAGATATAAAATACTGAATATAAATACATATGATGTTAAATATGTTCTCAGAACTGTTAATGGTTATGGAGTCAGTAACCTCATATTCCGGCTATGAGCGAAACGCAGGGCTGCGGTCTGAAGTTCCCCGCGGTGGAAACGGGACAACAGAGACCAGTCGATTACTAGCTTGAATTAGCCTACTTCCAAATGTTACATTTTTCTTCTAATATGTAGACAATATGTAGCCTATTATATTAAATATACTGTAAAATATGATCGAAAGGATTTATAATGCAAGCAGCGGTGTGGGGTATTTTAGAGGACTAAGTTAATCCGTAGACATTAATTCATGTATGAAGTTAAAAAGAAGTAGAATTGCACAGCCCCTTTGGCTATAAAAATGAGTCAAATTTAGTTCAACCCAGTGTTTTTTAGAGTGTAATTTTAGCTAATTAATCAATACATTTTGTTTTAAATCATTTCTAATTTGAATTAAATTGGATGAATTAATCAGCTCGTCAACTACTTTATCACCAGGGGAAAATTGCAATACATTATATATACAATAATTTCTCTTTATACTCAACCATTTAGCCATAAAGCATTCTTTAAATTGAGTTAAGAGTCCTAGAACCCCACTGAGCCTTGAACAAGAGTGTATCATTTCATCATTCATTTCTGTGGTGTAAGTTTTGCCACTTCCTGGACACCAAAAATGAAGAAGTGTTTGTAATGCACCTTCAATCAAACACGTATACACAAACCATCAGAAAACCACAGTGTTAGTTCCCAGACAAGCATCGCCCTCAAAAGCCCTCCTTGTTGACCTTCATATGTCTGGCGACGATGGCTTCTTTATCCCAGTAATCAAAGTCCTCATACTGTGTTTTGTTTATATTTAATAAAGTCAATGATGACAAGTTTGTTATTAGGATGAGCTCACACTAGGAAGTTGATCCTCTGTTTGCTGACACTTAATTTAGTCTCTTTATGTACACCATGTATTTCACCACCGTGTTTTCCTCTTCTTACTAAGATAACACTCTACACGTTAGGTTGTTTTGGTATTCCCGGCAATCTTACAAGGAAGTAGAGCAACGTTTACCCAGTATTCATTTGTGTACAAAATGGATTGCAGTCTGGCCTAAATAAAACTGTTGGTCAAAGTGCATTTGAGATCTCCTGTGGTTTCGGGAGGCTATTTTTCTCAGTTTCAGGAGGTTCCTTCTTGGAGCTCCATAGGATTTGTGGGCACTGGCACCAGCATCTACCCCAAATGCCCCTTGTCATAGCACTAAGTGTGTTTCGAAAAGCCGCGGAGGTGAAGTAAAAAATAAACGGGTCTAGGCAAGCATTGAACGTGCTGAGAAGAAGGGCTTTGTCTCTCCAATGTGGGTTTTTATGTGTTATGAAGCCAACCACATGGGAGACGTTGTAGGGTCCAAAACAGAGCGCAAACACCAACAACGTTCCCAAAGCCAAGCCGATCGCTCTCAACTTTCTCCGCCGGCCGATGTTTGGCAGCCTTGAGAGTATGCGGATGAAGTTGATGTAGCAGAAGCTGCAAATGAGGAAAGGAATGCAGAAGAGGACAATGCACAACTCCAAACGTACAGGCAGGAGGATCTCGAGCTGAGCGTCGGTGAAGCCCTCGTAGCAGACGTTGCGAGATGGCGGTACCGTGCCGGATGGGTTGTAGTAGGGCACAATGTAGACAATGCTGAGGTGAAGGATGGAAAACACCCACATGAAAATGCTGGCGAACACGGCGTACATGGGTCGTCTCCGTAGAGAGTGCTGGATCGGGAACGCCACTCCAAGATAGCGCTCCATGCTCACCGCGGTCAAGACAAAAGTGCTGTTGTAGATGGTCATGTAGAAGACAAAGCCTGATAGTGGACACAGGAAGTAGTGAATATTCCATTCCATATTATTGGCCACTTCTTGTATTTTAAAAGGCAAGAAGATAAGGAAGAGTAAGTCTGAGATGGTGAGGTTGAGGAGGAGGATGTCGATGGGAGCTGGCTTCCTCCAAACTTTGCGGCTGAGCGTGTAGAAGGCCAAAACGTTGGCCGGGAAGCCGGTGATGAAGGTAAAGATGTAGACGGTGAGACACAGATGATAATCACACTCTTGCATGATTGCTTTGTTCCATACAATCCACGGGAGAAGGCCTCAGTGTAGAGCTGGATGTCTTAGTCCTGGAAATTTGATATTTACAATGTTTTTATTTTGTAGTAATTTCACAGTTACTCTCCAAAATAATGTAGAAACAACTTAAAAGACAGTACATTTAAAATGTTTGTTGTAATGTTATTATTATAATTTTTTTATGAATGAAGGTCATTATCTTGGATACTACTAATACTGATGTCTTAATGAAACATTAATGATAGACATTTAACAGTATGATTGAAAGCTTTATCAATTTCAACATTTATTAGGCTTTAAAAAATAACTTTATATTTAAATGAACTTAAAACAATCTTCACATAAAACCATTATATTGAATGTCATATTCACCTGAGACCTTCCTACCTGTCTGACATAAATTGAATAGTTATAAAACCCTTTACACTCTTAAAGGTAGGGTAGGTAAGAATTGGTTAAAAAACCTTTTTACCCAATTTGCTTAAACTTTTTTAAAGGATCAATACATAATTAAAATGTAAGTACTTTGAAAAAGAAAGTATAAAAAGTGAGTGTCTGTAGACCTCTCACGACCTCTTTAAAGACAGCTCATTATTTCCATTCACTTCACCTTCTCCCTTCTGGGCTCTTTTCAAAGCCACGCCCCCAAAATACATGAACGCCTCACCGACCAATCAGCTGGAAGACGCATTATTTACCTCAGATGAGCAGTGTGCATGTAGTGACATCCTGTCAGAATCACATGTAATAAAACATCTAACTTTATCAGTATGAATATAAACAAATAAGATGTCTTTTAGTACTCACTATCAAGCTGGAATACCGGTACTGGTAAAGTTTAAAAATATTTTTGTTTGATTTGGTAACAAACTAGTTATATTTATAAGGCAAAGAAAACGGGTAGCATGAATACGTTATTCCAATAACATCAGTTATACTGTGATGAAGATGAATTTCGTGTAAGATTCATAACATATACTGTGTTTTGCATGTAAGAGTTTCCATGATGAAAGCATTGTTGATTAGTAGCAGCTAAAGCTAACTTAGCTCTAAAAAAAGTTCCTGGATGCGGTGTACTAGCTTTTACACGTGCATTTTGTTATCTAAAAGTTACATTTTGCGAAATTCAAGACGACACCGATCAACTTGAGCTAAGCATATTGAGTATTTATCATCTCTACTAATGGCTAAGTGTATAATATTGTAACTTTATGCTGAGTAATGTTATGTTAGCTATATTAGGCAACTTCATGTGCTCTTGATACATGCTTCATGAAAACATAAACCAAAAAAATGTATAACCTGTCCAGCAGAAATAAAGCCAGCAATGAGTCGTTTTTCACGTCTCTCAGTTCTCGCCATCGTTGAAAAGCCACGGCAATATTTACTCGCGTTTGATTTCTTTGTTTATCCAAAGACTTTCTGTGCATTGCCTTTTCTCGTACTGTCTTCCTTTTTCGCATTGTTTGCCTTCGCTGACTGCAAAACCCTGCACTGTGAATTTTGAATGCTCTTTCTCTGCCATTATTTTGCCTCGGTTTCGTGCCTCTTGAACTGCTCAAATCAAACGAGCGCGCGCATGTGGGCGGATCCTGTAGCGAAAGCGGTGGTCGCCATGATAGCGAGAGAGAGTGACAGTCGCCCAAGCCAATCATTTGTTTCGTCCCGAACGAAAATAATGAGCGGTGTTTATTGCAGATTAAAAAGTCTAGAGTCACTCGAGTACTTACATTTTAATTATGTATTGACATATAAAGAAAGTTTAAACAAATTTGGACAAAAGTGTTTTAGATCATTCCTACCTACCCTACCTATCATAAATTACAAATTAAATATAGATTAATCCTTATTAAAGCTACACTTTTCTCTGTCTCCTTTGTTCTTTGATTAACATTAATGACAGAATCACAGCAACTGGTTTATTAGGCTGCTGTCACTTTAAGATCTGCCCCTGCCGAACATGAAGCACATCTCATTTTCTCAAGTCCATTTAAGAGTTAATTTAACTAATTTAAGACTGCTCTTGTGAGAACACTCTAACAGGATGCATATATCACGTTATGAAATAAATGTTTTTCTCCAAAACACATTGGCCACAATTTTTGGCACCCCTAAATTCATATGAGTAAAATATCTTTGAAGTATATTCCCAATAATATTTTACATTTATAGCACACCAGGGTGACATGAAAATGTCCAGCTATGACTTCTTGTTTCATATGAGTATAAATATGAGAAAAACACAAAACCCTTAATCATTCATCACTGAGTAAAACCACAGAATATAGTTCTGATGTGCAGCAAAAAATAATTGAGCTTCACAGAAAAGAAAGTGACTTTAAGAAAAAAGCTGAAGCATTGAAAATCCCCATTTCCACCATCAGGGCAATAATAAATAGTTCCAATCAACTAAAGACGTTACGAATCTGCTGAATTAATGCACGAGAGGAGGAGATTTGAGTGGCCAAAGACTCTCTGACAATCTCAGATGGAGAATCGCAGAGATTACTTGAGTCTTGAGGTCACAAAGACTAAAAAAATGAAACAGCCCCTACATCACCGCATGTCGTTTGGAAGGGGTTTCAAGAAAAATCCTTCTCGCTTATCCAGAAACAAATTCCAGCATATTAATTTGCCAGACACAAATTTATTACATCATGAATTCTAGCAAATACCAACAGATAAAAAAAAGGGCTGTGGTTGATCTTTCATCAGAACAATGATCCAAAAAAAAACTTCAAAATCAACACACAAATGTGTCACTGAGCACAAAATGAAGCTTCGCCCCAGTTCCCTGAGCTGAACCCTATAGAGAATGAGTGTGTGAACTGAAGAGAAGAGCATTATAGGATAAATCTCAGAGTCAGAGCTGTTTACTTTAAAAAATGGACATTGCAATAATTGGGTGCCAATAAATGTGGCCAACGTGCAGAAAAACATTTGTTTTCCCTCACTTTTAATTCTTCTACGGTTAGATTTATTTATTTTTTTAAAGATCAAAACGATAAATAATTCAGATTTATTTGTACAGCCATCTTTGAACATATTTACCAGGGGTGCCAATAATTGTAACTTTACAACTGTAACTTTATATAAAGGTCTGTGGGTTAATGCAGTTTAAATTAAGAAAGTCGGTAACATAGATAATGGGTGTTCAATCTTCTGTAGGCCGATATCAACACAGTTAAGCTCTCCGACACACATGCATGCTAGTTTCCAGTAATCCTGAAGACTTTTATTAGCATGTTCAGGTGTGTTTAATTAGGATTTGACACCCGGACGTAGATCAAACAGAGTATAAGAACTGTAAAACAATAACTAGACTCGTATATGATGACCAGGCCCAAAGGGAATCTACGCCCACAGAAGACTCAGCCAAAAGATCAACAAACCTCGTATTCCTTGCATAAATATTTTGCTGAATTTGGATGATTTAAAAGGGTAGCTCTCTGGGCTCCGTTTAACATGTTTTGCTATGTTTAAATTACACTGAATTACACAGATTCTCTAAAGATTATCCTCACAAATAACGACACAATGCTGCCAGAATTACTGGAATACATCTACGGGAAGTATTCAGACATTCACTGCTTCATGAAAAAGGAAAAAGTTACGCAAGCATCAAAAGGTGAAAATCATGCAATAAGGGAACAACTTAAAACAATTCCTGCTTTTTATGTTGAGACAAAAAGACGAACTCACCGTAGAGCACAGTAGACCTCTCGCCTGTGCTTCTGTATTGGCTCTCTCTTGCTTTTTTTCAATAAAGACTAGGGTCTATATGCTGACGTCTTCCACACAAGCTGTTTGCTTTCCATTTTCAATATTGAGCACTGATAAGGGGAAATTATTAAAAGAGGACTGGATCCAACCCGGCGTGCTCCTCGCACAGTCTCCTGCACTCTATGTGTACATGTGAGCAAGTGTCTGCAGTCTTATCGGCATTTATACTCCTTCAGGGAGTGTGGGAGATGTGTTTAAAGATGATGGGTGTGCGCTTGCATACTTGAGTGTCATTGGGAGGGTAATGAATCCGTTGGGCCTCTCCTTCACTCTAACTCTCGGCTATAGCCACTGAAAGCTAACCATGTGACCGCATTTACAATCCCAATACATCCCCAGAAATCGAAAAAGATAAGGCTCCATCTAAAGTTGGATTTGGGATATCCCTGCCTGCTTTTATTGGTTCCATTAAGAACATTAAACATCCATGAAACCTTTCCGTTTCTCAAAAGTACCTTCAGATTACCAAAATGTTCTTCACACTAAGAAAAACGGTTCCTTTTTAAGAATTTGTTCACTGAAAGGTTCTACAATGGCTCTTTTCTTAGAAATAAAGGTTCTAAAAGGGTGTTTTCTAAATTACCTAAATTTCTAAATTAATTAATTAATTAATTATATACTGAAAACCTTTCAGTGAACAATTCTGAAAAGAACAGAACAATAGATTCCAATTCCCATACAGCAAGATAGTGTCGGCTCAAATCCGGCCCACATCTGGTACAATCCACACATGACACTATTGCTGTCTGGGTTGATGGCAACTTTTATTTTTAAGAGTAGAACCATTTAAATATTATTATTTAAACAGAGCTTTTCAAAACACATACACTCTTTAATAAAAAAGGTTATATGTTCCCATTATGGAATACATTTATGGATTTAGCTTTATTCAATTAATGTTGTCAATAAACACATTTTATAGATCAAATAGCTCATTACATATTTTATCACTAGGAAAAAGGAAAAAGCTTTTTAAACACACACACACACACACACACACACACACACACACACACACACACACACACACACACATATATATATATATATATATATATATATATATATATATATATATATATATATATATATATATATATATATATAATGCAATTTCTTCTTATATAGAACCTTTTTTGCAATAATGGGTTCTTTAAAATGAAGTCAAGAATACTAGGGTTCTGTTTTATGGAAGAATAAAAGTAAATGTGACCTTTTTATCTCATAATTCTGACCTTTTTCTCGCAATTGTGAGTTTACATTTACATTAAATCAGAATTGCCTGATATAATAAATATATGAGTTATGAAGTCCAATTAATGGGAGGGATATAAACTTACGATGCAGAGAAGAAGAAAAAAAGTTGTGTTTTTTCCCCTCAGAATTGTACTTTATAGCTCACAATTACGAGTTTATATCTCACTATTTTGAGAAATAAAGTCAGAATTGCAATTGTAAGAGAAACAATTTTGTACAATATTTTATATCTTGTAATTCTGACTTTGTAACTCACAATTGTGACTTTAAATCATGCAATTCTTTAAAAAAAAAGTAAGAATTGCACGATATAAACGCAACTGTGAAATAAAAAGTTGCAATTATCTTTTAAAATGTTTTATTCTGTGGCGGAAACAAGCTTTCATACTATTTAAAACCCCATTGAACCTTTTTTTCCTAAGAGTGTATGTTGCTTCAAATCAGCAATACCTGTGACGTGAGTGTTACAGCTGTTCAAAAGTCAACAAAGACATCTCCCAGCAATCGAACTGTGATGGATAAACGACGCTGTTCAATGCAAGCATTTATTCTACAGGTGTTCATTTATCACCAGAGGATCATTTACAGTGTTTTACACTCCTGACTCCGCAAACGTTTGCTAAACTGCTTTTATTATCATCTGCTTTGACTGACCGGGGTAGTTTTATTGCTTAAAAGGGAGAACTTGTCTCCCTGTGTGCCGCCATGTTTGCGTGACGTTATACTTAGCAATCTTGGTGAAACCAGCCTTTTCTGTCAGAGTTTCTAAATTGGAAGTGTTCAGTTGTACTTTTCCAAGTACACATTAGAAAATCTCAATAGTCCAGGTTAAATGCAATATAGAAGAAGTTCACTATTAACAATTATTTTAGGTCCATTCATTATTCAGCAGGCAAAATCATGGAAAATCCCTTTTGTCAGCAAGGAAATTCTGTCCTTTCATAATGACGTGCAATACACTACGCATAACAATGTTGCGATTCATAGCAAAAAGTTTGATTGCGTAATGATCTGAAAGCACGCACTAGTTTCCTCATTTATTATTAGCTTTATTGGGAAGGAATGAGCAAAAACTGAGTCAGCAAACGTGAACACTAGCTCATCAGTAAATATAGTTTAGCTAGTCAGAGTTCATTCACCCCTAAATCAAAACATCATCTGATTAGACACATACTAATTGTCATCCTCCACCAGATTATCGTTATTCAATTATTTAAACACCAAAAGGCATGAAACAGTATACATTAATTTCTGATGGTCAAAACTAAAACATACCTTCATAAACCCAGGGTCAACGCAGGAATCTGCCTCCACACAACACACACGCACTCCACATTTTGGCCAGTTTCACGGGATTGTGTCTGCTCTCCTTTTCCCAGAGCAGCTCCTTGTGCCTGTCCTCACTTCACTCTCACTTCAACACCAAAGGATAAGTGGTCTGTCTCTAAAAAAAAAAGTATTTGCATGCCAAAAAAAAAAGAGAGAGATGGATGGATGATTTTACTGTACAATACAAATCAAGTTAATCGCATATTTACAAAGCAATTGTCGTCATTGGTACGAGACAGTGAATGTTTCGATGAGGGAGGGAGAATAAAGCCAAATGACTCTCGTGAATTATAGCCATGGCCCTGCATATACCTGATATGCACTATATTGCCAAAAGTATTGGGACCCTCCCCAAATCACTGAATTCAGGTGTTCATAAATCAAGCACTAGCTCAATAGAGTCAATCGCTCCAGACCTCCAAACTTATGTGTCCTTCAGATGAGCTCAAGAACAGTGTGTAGAGAGCTTCATGGAATGGGTTTCCATGGCTGAGCAGCTCATCCAAGCCTTACATCACCAAGAGCAATGCAGAGCGTGATGCAGTGGAGTAAAGCAGCCGCCACTGGACTCTAGAGCAGTGAGACGTGTTCTCTGAGTAACCAATCACGCTTCTCTGTCGGACAATCCGATGGACGAGTCTGGGTTTGGCGGTTGCCAGGAGAACGGTACTTGCCTGTCTGCATTGTGCCAAGAGTAAAGTTTGGTTGAGGGGGGATTATTGTGTGGGGTTGTTTTTCAGGGGTTGGGCTTAACGCCTTAGTTCCAGTGGAAGGAACTCTTAATGCTTCAGCATACCAAGACATTTCGGACAATTTCATGCTCCCAACTTTGTGGTAACAGTTTGGGGATGACCCCTTCCTGGTCCAACATGACTGCGCTCCAGTGCACAAAGCGTCAGTCCATAAAGACATGGATGAATGAGTTTGGTGTGGAGGAACTTGACTGGCCTGCACAGAGTCCTGAGCTCAACCCGATAGAACAGCTTTGGGATGAATTAGAGCGGAGACTGAGAGCCAGGCCTTCTCATCCAACATCAGTGCCTGACCTCACAAATGAGCTTCTAGAAGAATGGGCAAAAATCCCCATAAACACACTCCTAAACCTTGAGGAAAGCCTTCCCAGAAGAGCTGAAGCTGTTAGAGCTGCAAAGGGTGGGCCAACGCCATATTAAACCCTACGGATTAAGAATGGGATGTCATAAAGTTAATGTGCATGGAAAGGCAGACGTCCCAAATCCCTCGTTTTGGAAATATAGTGCACATCTGCTGACAATGACATACCAGCGAGCAGCCCATTGACAACCATTTGCTTGAATTTATTTTCTAGCAGGGCTTAAGTATTATGTTGAATGTTTAGCATGATTTAGTGTTACACATATGTATGTTTAACAATGCTATGAGTTCTGTCCTTTAAACTGGAATGATGTAAACACAGCATGCATGGACTCTTAAAACAAAACAAGAATTGTACTCACATAAGTGTGTTGCACTGTTCCCGCCTGATGCAGAAGGCACAGCATAGTTTTTAAATCTCATTCTGTCTGCAAATCCAGTCTTGACCCGTGCCTTTGTTTTCAAAAGAATCCGCTGTGAATTGAAGTGAACAAACACACAATGTCTTGCCCATGTGAGCTGGATCTTCATTAAAAAAATAAAGTTGGACCACGCATTCCTAATATTGTAATCCGAAGAAAGCTTATGGATCAAATGTGTTCTTCCACAACAGGCACAGCACAATATTTTGTAATCTTAAACAACGTTCATTGCTTGGTAGCTCAATCCGGTTTAGCTCCCCGTAGGCCTATGTTATTTACCAAATACATCTCATGCGTGAATCAGTGTGTGGGGCTACAGAATTAGGCGTTGGTTTTCTTCTATTGCGGTGACGATTCGCTGCTCTCTGACGTGGCAGGAAGGCAAATTCACAGATCCCTCGTTAATAGCTTTTATTTGACTAACAAGGAAGTTTTCAGCTCCGGAACTTACAGGATATTATTATATTACCATGACCTTTTATATATCAAAAGCTCAAGGAAATGTTGATTTCTCAGATTACGTTTAGTCAAATTGTAATGTAAAGTTTATAGTGACAACTATAGAGTTGACTAAACTTAAAATTAAAGCTCCACTGTGTGATATTTTCCCCCATCTAGCGATGTAAAGGTATATGACCATCCAGTGAATAATAGTTTCTGTTCCGATTTCGTTTGAACTCCTACGGTGGCCAATTTAGTCCAAGATTAACATGGCAATCCCCCTCTTCACATTCAACACGGTGCCATAGAGTGTTAAAACGCGAAAGGCGAAGCTTGAATTTACGGGTATGTCCCTCTTTGGCTAATGTACTTTTAAGATGGAGGGCCAACATGGCGACCGGCATTCGAACCCCTCACCCGTATGTGTTTTCAATGGCATATTATAAACTTACGAGAATACTTTATTACTTGAAAGAAGTAAATATACATTAATGAGCACATATATTTTTGAAAGAACTAAGTGTTTTTAGCTAAGAATAAACTAAAAAAGTTAAACAGTGTAGCTTTAAGAAAGCAAAAACTAACACTTATTTTTTTAAGTTGTAAATTTTTTACAGTATACATGCAGCATAAAGTATATTACATACATACAGAACACTCATGAATAATATTTGTAGAAAGCATATTTTTATTCAGTAGAAATGACACATGGAGGCATTTTTCTAAAAAGTGCCGAGCCCGCAGCTATAAGCTTATTTGTTCTTGCATAAAATATAGAACAACTTAAATTACAACTTTACATACACTAATAAAAATATTTAATTTCTTAAAAAGAACACACATTTAAAAAGAAATTAAAAATTATTCTTGTTATATCATTCAAGGTGTGAACATAAAAAGAAAACATTAATACAGTTGTACAGAATATTAACAAAAATGCTTCAATGACAGTGTCAGAAAAAAAGTTAATAAAAATGTATTTCATTAGCATTCACTGCACTTTTCAGCAACTTATTCATGCAGTGTTTATACAGAACCAATAATAAAAATAATAATAATAAAGAAGATGCTCCTGAGAAATGTTAAAACATTCATTTGGCTTACAATCAGGCTGAATTGTCCACATGGGCAGGATATAACATTGGCTCAGAAAATGGTGCAAATTTGGGGGGCGGGGCTACCTGCTTTAATGGAAGACAGGGGCGTGTTTAAAATGACATTGAATGCCCAGAAATAGTTAAAAGACAACACAAACCCCAGAAGGAGCCTGATAATGATACTGATCCTGACGGAAACAAGCAACCTTCTTGAGCATTTTCCGTTACATGTCCTAACCAGACGCGTCTCAATGTCGCAACAAGCGATAAAAAAGTGTTTTCCATGTTAATCAGAGTTTTTCTCCTCCTAACCAGCCGCAACAGTGACTATGATAATCTCAGGTGCTGATTATGGCCTTTATTTAATGTTAAAAGTGTCTAATGTGAGTTTGAACAGTATTTTGCGTGAAAGCGAAACAATTTTTTTTCTTTCTTGAAAATAAAGGAAACAAGTACATTCAAACAGTGAACTCTGTGAACGAATAAATGTACTAAACAACAAAAGTGTATCGTTCATGTATTTTTAATAATCATAAAATGGTCTAATATTTATGAGTTTGATTATGTACTGTGTGCTTACAAAGAGACTCCGCCCACATGCTCTTCTGATTGGCTGTGATATTTAATTAATGTTGCAAATAGCTTGTCGCTGAAATCTTTGCATCGCATATGGTTAGGACATGGTGTGGATCAATATTAAACAGTGCGTTAAAAAAACATGGTGCCCATTCTAGGCTGCTTCACCAGGAAGACTACCGAGGTCAACCAGCTTTAATAAAGTTGAGGTCATATTGAACCCCAATAGGTGCAAAAGTAATATTAAAATACAAGTTATAAACTCCAGTCAATAGAGTGCAACCGTGAAAAAAAAAGAAAAACAAATCAACTCATTTAATCCAAGGATATTGATTTAAAACAACCTTTAAAGACAGACCTGCTGTGAGATACGAGGTTGTTTATCGGTGGCATATGCTTTTGATGAAACCATCCGTTCACATATTTCAGCATATTTTTTAAATAATTGTGTTTGACAGCTACATTGGTGATGATAAACTACATTACCCATGATGCTGTAGAGAACATTACACCAATCAAAGCTAGCAAATGCTGCCAAAAAGCTTTCCGTAAATACAGTTTATATATATTTTGCATCACACTTAAAATATAGGGTTTTTATAGACATAATCAACCATTTTAAGTTAAAAGTTGTACATATTTCCATTGCTTTTAACTCGACTATATAATTTTCAGTGCTTCATAGTTTCTTGTATCTTTAACTTTTTTGTCTGATGTGATTTTCAAATACTTGTATGCTTGAAATACAAAGTTTGTAAGGCTGTGATTCACCTCAATGCTTGATTCATGACATTTAGTGCATTAACTAAGACATTCCTAAAAATCCCTATGGAAAACTTGAATGGAAAAAATACTTCCAGAAGTATAAAAAGTGGCCGGGTACCAATACACTCTATAGTGATAGTGGTCCATTATACAAGTCCATTGAGCCGCAGTGGCACATCAGCATTACAGTCTATTGCTTTGGACGGTTCAGCATGCGTTGTCATCGCTTGACTTCATTCAGAAGAAAATACAGAAAAATACTGTCCCATATGGCGCTCTTCTTCAGAAGATACCTCGAAGATTGAGTCTCACATTCATGCATTTAGCAGAGAAACCACATCCTAGCTTAGGCTGCATTCACACGGGGCGTCGGCGTTAACGCTTGAAAGAGGGCGTGGCTGAAGCTTGATGCTGATGAGACAGTCATAGTGACAACAGCCAATCACACGTCTGCTCTAGGGTTGCATGCACGCAATTGGCTAGCGTCTGCTCTGGGGTATTTGCATAGGTCGTTCCGATTGGATGACGCCTGCATTGGCGCTTGAAAACTTGGGAAATGTTCAACTTCTGCCGCTTGCATCATGAGTGAAGCACTGCGACGGAAACCACAATTCAGTTCGGCAACGCATGGCATCACCCATTCAAAGTAAATGAGAAGCGTTAAAGGGTTACTTCAGTGATTAGCATATGGCTTTCTATCAGTAGAAACCCTGGAGTACATTCAAAAGATCGAATATACAGTAGAACCCCCCATATTCCCCTGAGACGAGAGATTTATGCATTTTATTTCTGGAAAAATGACTCCGATGATGCAAATATTGTCAATTTGCGTCATTGGTAAAAATTTTAGGCCAGAGGCTAAAGACTACAGCAAGCAGAGGGAGCCATTTCCACATGTTTTCAACTCACACATGGTGTGTGGGATCACACTCACAGCTCAGCTCGCAGCTGCAGGCGTTCATGTAAACGGAGCTATGTTGAGCAAAGTAATTGTTTCCACTTCTCAAATTAATTGAATTCAGCTCATTCATGACGGTGAATGTAATCTGACTCCTGCAGCGTTTGTTCTGACACTTCCTCAACGGCTAAATCACATTATACTGAACAGACACGTTCAGTTTTTAATTGTACTGTCTGTTCTCTAACTGAACTGATTTTATGAAGATGAACTCGGTGGGAAAGTGATCAGTGATTCAGTAGCCGTGGCTTTGGGACTCGCCTCGTAGGGCAGCAAAGCATTCTGGGATTTGTTGTCTTTCATCCTCATGAGACAAAAATGCATTTTCTGTCTTTTCTCAGTCTAGAAAGCACCAAAGCACCAAAAATGTGTACTACATTAATGACCCAGTTTAAATACAGATTAATCTTCCCAGCGCTGAAGTACCCCGTTAACGCTGACGCCCAGTGTGAATGCAGCGGCATGGTTTTACAGGGAGCTGTCGGTTGTGCTCTGAGTTTTCTCGTCTGTACTCGAACAGTTCAATAGAGGGCAGTAGAGAACCGAGCGGCAACAGGGCATGAGAAGCCGCCTGGTCAACTCCTGCAAAACGTTCTTAAATGTTCCTCTAAGAGCCGAAGATGAGAAGTAGAATATGAAGGGGTCGAGGCATGCGTTAAACGTGCTGGTGAGCAGAGCGTACACCCGCCAGTCGGGGCTGTAGTTGCCTATGTATCCAACCACATGTGAGATGTTGTAGGGCATGAAGCAGATAATGAAGACCAGAAGCGTTCCCAACGCCATCCCGATGGCTCTATACCGCTTCTTGGCGTTGATGTTGGGCAGATTGGAGAGGATGTGGATGAATCGGATGTAGCAGAAGCAGCAGATGAGGAACGGCGTGAGGAAAAGCACTGCAAAAAGCTCCAGGCGGACCGGCAGGAGGATCTTGAGCTGTTCAACGCTGAATTCTTCATAACAGGTGTTGCGCATGGATGGATCGGTGAAGTTGGGATTTGAATGATCATGGTATTGCATGATGTAGACGATGCTGCAGTGAGCCATGGAAATCACCCAGAATATGACGCTGGCTATCAGGGCATTTCGAGGGTTGCGTTTCAGCTTGTATTTAATGGGGAAAGCTACACCCAGGTATCGCTCCACACTGATGGCCGTCAGGTGGAAGGTGCTGTTGTAGATGGTGGAGTAGAAGATGAATCCCGACAGTGGGCAGAGGAAGTATGGCATTGTCCATTTCATGTTGGCCGCCTCCACCATGCGAAATGGCAGGAAAAAGAGGAAGATCAGGTCAGAGATTGTTAAACTGAGTAACAGCACGTCCATCGGGGTGGAGCGCTGGCGGACCTTCTGGAAGAAGGTGTAAAAAGCCAAAATGTTGGCGGGAAGGCCTGTGATCAGTGTGAATCCGTAGACCCCCAACACCAGGTTACTGAGACCCACCGTCCACACCATCGTCACTGTAGATGCCAAACCTGTGCAAGAAATAGAAAGATTTAATGCAAGATAAGCATTTTAGCCTTGCATACAATATCAAAAGCACACTACAATAAAAGCATTGACTGTATTAACTGTACATAATTACAAAATTAAGACACCTGTGAGCCTTGCAATTTGCATCACCACAAAAATATTTGTATTAGTAATATTTCTGTCAATCCAAAAAATGCCTCTTTCCAAATACAAAAACCTGTTGCATGCTCACGAGAAACTATTGAGCTGTCTCACAAGACACTATTGTATTTTCACAAGAAACCTTTTTGTGCATGCTCACGATAAACTATTGCATGCCCACAAGAAACTTTACAAGTGGGCAGTGCGCACAGGAATTTTTTGCACGCTCACACCTTCCCACACAAGTCAATGTACAGTGTTCATATAAGTGATAAGTCTTTAGTTGTGATAAAATGTTTTTGAAGAAGCCATTTTTATTTAGTCCATCTATCCTGTACAGATACTGTAAATTTTACAGCAAATAAAATATTATGGCAGGTAAAAATTAGGCAATTTATTACTGCCAATAAAAAGTACACAGTACAAATATAGTACAAAACATATGAATTGGACTAAACCAACTGTGTGTGACATTCAGTATGCAGTACTGGGTCAGAAATCAAATTCCTACAGTTACAGCAGCACAGGAATTCATCGTGGAAAGATATAAGAGGTGAGAGATATAAGTTTAACTTTCTTCAATCCAGAATGGTTCACGCTAATTTACTCTGTTTAGTAAATATGGCCCCTGCTGTAAAAAAGGGCCTTTACATGTCCCAAAAACCCACATGCAAGGCCAGACCACATGAGAAAAAGTAACACTAAAGTAATGCAATGCATTATTTTCCATTTAAAAAATAGCTAAGTAACGCAATTAGGTAATTTTAGGGAGTAATGCAATATTGTAACGCATTACTTTTATAAGTAACTTTCACCAACACTTAATACAAAGTATTCCTTATTTAATTAGTATTATTATTTTAAATTCAAATGGTCAAATTAAATGAGTGAAAATAGGAATGTGGCTTATGGAAGAAGAAAAAAATCCTCTCGCTCTCAGCTAAATTTTGAACGTTAATTTATGGTTACTGAAAGAACTTTGATACGGTTCTTGTGAAGAGTAAACGCAAGTATGACATTTTCCATATATAAATAATATAAATATTAAAGTGACCTGAAAAAAGCCCCAAATAATGCATGTCATTTCTCACTGTTAAACTAAACAGCTCGTATGGTTTATGATCTGAGCTATAGGGGTATTTTCTGTGTTTAACAGGACAAACACCCCTCTGTAAACTCTAGATACGAATCAACATACCTTTGAACATTTAAAATGCCTTTGAAAATGATTTCCGTTGATTCATTTTAGAAGTATCAGGCTACCATTTTAAAGTCGAAGGAATGACAAACTATAGTCTCAAACTAAACTACACAAAACAGAATATAATTATTTCATACCTTAATTCAGTCCACTACCACAGACTCAGACGTGACAGTGTCCCCTTCTCTCCCTCACATAATGCTTCTTATAATGAGGTCATTGTGACACACACACCTATAATGACACAACAGGAAAGGAGCAATGCTTCCTCTTTTATTCCAAGCAAGTGTAATCATTATACACTCACTTTTGCTTATACAAATATAAGACCTATAGTCATAAATTAAATAATTAATAATAATGTACTGTAATAAAATAAAATAAGAATCTGGTGTTTGAGCTTCCATTTTTGCAGTAGCTCTGTATATTTATATTAGATCGCTGTCAAAGAGTAATTAGCTGGTGAAATTAATTTATTTATTGTAGAGTTAATGAACTATATCATGAGCATTGTAATGTTTAAAGTGGATGTCATAACATATGTCAGTAGACAGGGAAGATTTTTTAAAGGAGCGGTTCATTCATAAATTGGCTGAAAAGAGGCGGAGCTATGATAAAATGCACTATATTGCCAGAAGTATTGGGACACCCCTCCAAATGACTGAATTCAGGTGTTCAATCACTTCATGTCCACAGGTGTATAAATCAAGCTCTAGGCCTGCAGACGCTTCTACACACATTAGTGAAAGAATGGGTCGCTCTCAGGAGCTCAGTGAACTCAAGCGTGGGGCCGTGATAGGTTGCCACCTGTGTAATAAATCCATTCCTGACATTTCCTCACTACTAAATATTCCACGCTCAGCTGTTGGTGGGATAATAACAAAATGGAAGCATTTGAGAAAAACAACTCAGCCACGAAGTGTTAGGCCACGTAAAATCACAGAGCGGGGTCAGTGCATGCTGAGGGTCACAGTGCGCAGAACTCACAAACTTTCTGCAGTCAACAGCTCAACAGCTCCAGACCTCCAAACTTCTGTGGCCTTCAGATGAGCTCAAGAACAGTGTGTAGAGAGCTTCATGGAATGGGTTTTTCCATGGCCGAGCAGCTCATCCAAACCTTACATCACAAAATTCAATGCAAAGCGCGGGATGCAGTGGAGTAAAGTTTGGCGGTTGCCAGGAGAACGGGACTGCATTGTGCCAAGTGTAAAGTTTGGAGGAGGAGGAATTATGGTGTGGGGTTGTTTTTCAGGGGTTGGGCTTGGCCCCTTAGTTCCAGTGAAAGGAACTCTTAATGCTTCAGCATACCAAGACATTTTGGACAATTTCATGCTCCCATTCTGGGAACAGTTTAGGGGCGGCCCCTTCCTGTCCCAACGTGACAGTGCTCCAGTGCACAAAGCGTCGGTCCATAAAGACATGGATGAGGAGTTTGGTGTGGAGGAACTGGACTGGCCTGCACAGAGTCCTGAGCTCAACCCGATAGAACAGCTTTGGGATGAATTAGAGCGGAGACTGAGAGCCAGGCCTTCTCGTCCAACATCAGTGCCTGACCTCACAAATGAGCTTCTAGAAGAATGGTCAAAAATCCCCATAAACACACTCCTAAACCTTGAGGAAAGCCTTCCCAGAAGAGCTGAAGCTGTTATAGCTGCAAAGGGTGGGCCGACTCCATGTTAAACCTTACGAATGGGATGTCATTAAAGTTCATGTGCATGTAAAGGCATATAATATAGTGTACAATTACTATTTTCAGTAGTTTTGAGGCTTGTTAGCTGGGTTGCTATGGTTGCTTAAGTGTTTTGGTTGGTTGTTTACTTGCAAAAGAATAAAGAGTGTCTCTTTATGCTATAGAGACAGTATGCGCTATGCCTTATGGTAATAGTGCTGTAGTACTTTAGGCTATTTTTAAGTTTTATTTATCTACAAACCTAATAAATAACAATAAAATGTGTCTGAAGGTCTCAAATATTACTTAGTAGTTTCCTAATGTAGCGAGAAAGTGATTTGAGACGTGATGGGAGACTCCTTTGCTTTACACATTTCCTCTTTTGCTAAACTCAAGATTGTACAATACAGGCCAACTCGGGATTGTGTAATACTGTACAATTAAATATTTTACATTTTCAATATATATGAGTTGTACTTTCTCTTTTGAAAACTGCTGAAACTAAGTCGAACCAGTATTTTTTTTAAGAGAAACGACTCGCATTCAAGCTCATGTTCAAGAAGTAGTTAGACAGGTCATTATTTACTCACCCTAATGCCGTCCCAAGCCCGTAAAACGACGGTTCTTCTGCGTAAAACAAAAGGGTTAGGCTCTCTGTATAATGAAATGAGGATTGAATGTAGACAATAAAACATCATAAACAAACCATAAAAGTGCTTCTCGTGCTCTACATTCCAGGTCTCTTCAACTGTCTGTATCATATCGCTTTATGTGAGGAATAGTTAATATTAACTTCAAAATCATTCCTTCCATACAATCTCATTCCTGCATGCACATATTCAAATTATGCAAGTGTGAAGGCGATTTTTGCTCCTTGCACTTGTTATTATTAACTAAAACTTAAATAGATATACATTAAAGCTAAAAAAACAACAACTAATATATATATATATATATATATATATATATATATATATATATATATATATATATATATATATATATATATATATATATATATATATATATATATATATATATATATATTAAAATGGGTAAATATTAAAAAAAAGCCAATTCCAATTTAAATATATACTAATAGAATATAAATAATACTAAAATAACACTCTTTCCTTAAAGGGGGGGTGAAACACTCAGTTTCAGTCAATCTCATGTCAATCTTGAGTACCTATAGAGTAATATTGCATCCTTCATATCTCCGAAAAGTCTTTAGTTTTATCATATTTATAAAAGAAATATGGGCTGTACCGAGTCTTTCCGGAAAAAACCGAGCGCCTGGAGGCGTATCGTGTGGGCGGAGCTAAAGAATGACGAGCGCAAAGCGGTGACGTCCTCAAGCGTGGAGAAACCCATCTATCTCAGCTAATCATAGACAGTAAAAGAAATGGACCGAGCGTTCCCATTGACGTCTACGGCGAAAGAATGAAGTCAACCTAGGGGCACTCACTTCCTGATGGCTGAGCGATCTGCGCAGGCTCAGACTGAGCTTGACGACGTAGATGTGACGTGAGCCTCCTGTCGGACAGCTGTGAGTCTTCTAGTAGATGTGGAAAGCGAAATCTGAATCACGTTGTTTAAATATTTTCTCCCGTTGCTTTTGGCTCACTATGGGCTTCTCCCCATTCTTCCCCCTTGACTTTATCAGACTAGTCTCCAGGACAAGTCTCCACGTCCCCCCGATTGTCTCATAGACAGTAAAAGATTGCCTGCGAGCGTCTCTTCAGGTCTATACGGTAATTTCTCAACTGTGCGACAGGGTCGCGTTGGTTATGACGCAATCGTTAGCCTATTTTTACAAAAACAGCTGCTGCGGGGCGATAGTGTAAGATACAAGGTAATGGAGCCTTTTATACATTGTCATGTTTCTTTAGAAATAAACAATGGACAAATGGAGTCTTTAAACGTCTCAGATGTAAAGTTATTCACTGTCAAAGTGACTCAAAAATGAATGGGAGTCAATGGGATGCTAACAGCAGGTGATGGTTTGGTTAGCAATGGCCGCCCCTAGGGGTGGAACGCTTTCCGAGCGCCCCCTTGCAGCTAA
Source organism: Pseudorasbora parva (assembly GCF_024679245.1). Classification (NCBI taxonomy): domain Eukaryota; kingdom Metazoa; phylum Chordata; class Actinopteri; order Cypriniformes; family Gobionidae; genus Pseudorasbora; species Pseudorasbora parva. The sequence continues at coordinate 4,756,596 of NC_090178.1, forward strand.
TACAGATAATGATCCACAATCAAATCTGAGGCTGAAATAAATTGAACAGGAGAAACGGCAACATCAGGATGTCCGTCTCTGTGGTATGTACTGTATTTAGGGGCCTTTGTGTGCAGTTTATGAGGACATGATTCGGTTTATGGACTATTGTATGTGACTAAACCTTAGAGGTAGCAAGCAAAACGGTTTTGCACGTCAGAGTCAGAATAGTGTAACGTTATACAGAACAACAATGGAGTAACCGTTAGCGCATTTGAATGACGAAGCACGCGATCGTATCGTTTACTGATGTTTACTCATGCGACGGTAGCCAATAGCAGAAACATTTGAAGTTGATTTACTCACCGGCATCTTCCAAAGCAGGACCGCTCTGTCAAAAACACACTTCTTTGGTATGATTTGGTGAAGTCCTGTGACAGCAGTGGCGTGGAAATCCACTTTGCGACGCGACTGAAGCGATGCCTTGAAGCTTCCCGTCATTTCTGCGTTCAAATCGGTTCAAATGCAGCGCTGCCTTCCCGGAATGCTGTGCTGAAGCGTTGAAGTCGCTCGACGTCACCCATAGGAATAAAGTGGAGCGCGGCGCGGACTATAACGACAGAAGTGTTCACGGACGACTGGATCTGCACCTGAGAGACTGTTTACAGCGTGCATTTCCTCTCTCTCCCTCTAGTTACGCGCGCGCACCCTACCGGGAGAAGAGCCCGTACGGCCCATACAAGGTCCTTCCGCTCTATTTAACGTCAAGTAGACCCATACTCGAAAAAAACTCGCCGAAACTTGTGAGAAACCGGAAGGAGTATTTTTGACACAGAAATACTCCATCAAACGTCCAACATTAGTTTTTGAAACTTTGTCTATGTTTAGGATGGGAATCCAAGTCTTTAACAGTGTAAAAAGCTCAGTATGCATGAAACAGCATTTCACCCCCCCCCCCCCCCCCCCCCCCCTTTAATAATAAAAAAGGGTAACAGGGCCTGCGAATGGTTAAATAAGAGTGCATTATAGGGCGGTCACCATCGTGAATTTTGTGATGATTAATTGTTATACAAATAATTATATTAAAGATTTAATTCTGTTTTGTTTGCCTGTTTTCTGTTCACATATAAAATATAACACAACACACACCCCACCACAAAACACACAACATGGCACACCACCACAACACAACACACACAAGACACAGCACAAGACACACCACACAAAACACCGCCACAACACACCACCACCACAACACCACACACAACACAACATAACAATACACAGGTCTGTGCCTACTGACTATAAAGCATTTTACTTTTTTATCTTCAATCACTAGAGAATAATGATGGCTATATTATGAACTATATTATATTATGGCTATATTATGAATATTATGAAAGTTTCTTGGTCAGAGCTGCTCGACCAAATCCAACCTTAAAGAATCTGTTTATGTGTGTATCTTCACTGTGTGTGTGCGTGTGTGTGTGTCAGCACTCTTTTGTTACAGGACCTGACATCCATGAGGTGAACAACTGGCATGCAGGGGAGGTGAAATAACCATCTGTCATCCAGATAATCAATGGAGATATTCTTCTGACGAACAGCCAAGTGGAAATGTTCTAAGTTTATCTGTGTCTGAACCAATCAGAATCATTCAACCTGACATGATGACGTAGCTTAGTGACCTGTTTGCCATTTAATTGCTGTTGTTTTGAGAATGTCGCACAATACACTGCCTGGCCAAAGAATGGCCATATTCCGGGATGACAATGCCAAGACCAGTCAGGCTCAAATGGTTGGGAGGAAGCATGAAGAATCATTTCCCACATCAATTGGCACCTCTGAGTCTTTAAATTAATTGAAAATCTTTGGGATGTGCTGGAGGAGACATTATAGAGTGCATTGTCAATACAAGATCTTGAGCAAAAATATGCACCACTTGATGGAAACAACATACACCGATCAGGCATAACATTCTGACCTAATATTGTCTGATAACTGGTCCTCATTTTGCTGCCAAAACAGCCCTGACCCATCAATGGCATGGACTCCACTAGACCCCTGAAGGTGTGCTGTGGTATCTGTTGGACCCAAGTTTTTCCAGCAGAACATTGCCCAAAGCATCACACTGCCTCCGCCGGCTTGCCTTGTGCATCCTGGTGCCATGTGTTACCCAGATAAGCAACACACATGGACCCGGCCAACCACGTGATGTCAAAGAAAACGTGATTCATCAGACCAGGCCACCTTCTTCCATTGCTCCGTGGTCCAGTTCTGATGCTTATGTGCCACTGTTGGTGTTTTCGGCGGGGTCAGCATCAGCACCCTGACTGTTCTGTGGCTATGTAACCCCATACACAACAAACTGCGATGGACTGTGTATTCTGACACCTTTCTAACAGAACCAGCATTAACTTCTTGAGCAGTTTGAGCTCCAGTAGCTCGTCTGTTTGATCGGACCACACTGGCCAGCCTTCGCTCCCCACGTGCATCACTGAGCCTTGGCCGCCCATGACCCTGTGGCCGGTTCTCCACTGTTCCTTCCTTGGAGCACTTTTGATAGATACTGACCACTGCAGACCGGGAAGTTCTGGAGATGTACTAACCCAGTCGTCTAGCAGTCACAATTTGGCCCTTGTCAAACTCACTCAAATCCTTACGCTTGCCCATTTTTCCTGCTTCTAAGACATCAACTTGTCTTTGAGGACAAAATGTTAAGCTAGCTAGTGAGGACAAAACTAACAGGTGCTGTGATGAAGAGATAATCAATGTTGTTCACCTGTCATAATGTTATGCCTGATCGGTGTGTATTAACAATGCAAGAGTCAAGCACTCTGTAAAGTTGTCTTGACATTGTCATCCTGGAATATGGCGATATACATGATATGTCTGCCTACATGGTTATTCGTCCCTCAAGTAGGGTTCACGTTTAAGTCCCTTGGGGTCAGATAGATTGAGCGATTGCATGAGGAAATACAATTTTTTATATATGGCAAACTATACATCTTTTTTTTAAATTTACTTCTCATCTATACATTTATGCTAGTGATTTTGTGGCTTTTTTGTAGTTTTTTACCTATTTACTGCACAATTACTTAACTATGCCATAAATTGGCTCATGGAAAACTAATTCTTTACGAAATAAATCACTTAAATGATGATTTTAATGAAATCTAAATTGTTTTTGGACATTGCTCTATGTGTTAGCGATAGAATACTGCCATCTGCAGGTTTGTCGAAAAACGTTAGTATTTATAATTTAAGATCTAAAGTGCAATGACCACATTATCCACTAGAGGTCCATATATACTCATTTCACTTTCACTTCATTTTTCTTGATACTTCAACTTCTCACAATTTTATGATATATATTTTGTGAATTCTAGATACATTCAAAATCTGCATTTTTGTATTTATTTTTGTTGTTGTATGATATATTTTGAATTATTTGCTTTTGCAAATTATTATGCATACATTTGCAAAAATGTTACAAGTTGCCACTAAAAGACTGTAATCACATATTTATTTCAGAAAATTATTTATTTTTTAGAACAAGAAATTCATTTCAGAAAACTAAATAAAACGAGCACAATAGAAAACAAAACAACAGCCCCAATAAACATTAATGAACAGGAGTGAAGAAGTGTGTGTGTGTGTGTGTGTGGCCTGGTAATCCCTACGTTATGGGGACAAAATGTCCCCACAAAGATGGCAATGTCCTTGTCCTTGTGGGGACATTTTTAGGTCCCCATGAGGAAAACATCTTATAAATCACACAGAAGGAGTTTTTTTGAGAAAGTAAAAATGCAGAATGTTTCCTGTGATGGGTAGGTTTAGGGGCAGTGTGTTTGTGTGTGTGTGTGTGTGTGTGTGTGTGTGTGTGATGGGTAGGTTTAGGGGTAGGGGCAGTGTAGGGGGATAGGATGTCCAGTTTGTACAGTATGAAATCCATTACGCCTATGGAAAGCCCACATAAAACATGGAAACACGACGTGTGTGTGTGTGTGTGTTTGTGTCAGACAGAACTCTTTGTTTATGCTCTAGGACCAGACTTTGATATAAATGTAGAAATTTTCAGATTTATAAACATTTTTTTACACACCTTTAGAACAACCAAATCAAACCCAGATTCTTTAGTGCATGTTTAGGTAGATTATTGAGGAGGAGTCCCAGAGTCTCATGGCCCTGAGATGAAGGGAACACTTTTTAAAAATGGAGGAAAAGTCTAGTGAGGTCAGCTGAACCCCAAGGGCCAATCAAGGGGTAAGAAATTAAAAGCTGCTCACTCCATCAATTAAGGATAGAAGAACTGTTGCCATACATGAAACATGCTAAAAACGATAATCACTGCAATAATGATCCAATAATCGACTCTTAAGCATTATATACAAACATATGAAGGAAGAATTTTGACTATCCTTGAGTATTTAAAAAAAATATTGTTTATGGTATTTCTTTAAGAACTTATATTTCTCTTATTTGGATGACAAAATATGATTAAAATGTAAACTATATAATTATTGTGGTTGACATTAGCTGAAATAACCATGACAGGCCTAGAAATGACTGACAGATTTCATTTTAAATTCTGGGCTTCAAATAACTTTTGCTTATTGTAAAATAAAATATATATTTTATTACACTTTATTTAGATGGCCCACTTTGTACTACATGTAGCTGCAAAGTTATAGTTAATAGAATGTCTAAAGTGGACCATCGAAATAAAGTGTCACTTTCTGGAGCTTGACAGTCATGGTCACTATGTTTTTATTGCACAAGAAAACGTCTTCAGAATGTTCTTTTGTGTTTTCTACGGAATAAATCAAAATCACACCAGTTTTAAATATCTGAATTTTCCTCACCAATCAAGAAAATGTCCACAGAACTTCTCTGAAGGCAAGTGATGAGACATCCAGCAGATGCACTTCATGTCACGCAGACTAGAAAAAGCCACTGAGAGCCTCTTCAGAAACAAAGGTGAGGGTAAAAGGAAGTTAAATGTGACAAGCTCATCTTGTCACAATGAATAGCTGCCTTCCGTTTAATCAGAGATTGTGGCAATCAGCACCGCCTACTCTGACATTTCAGCCGATATGCTCTGTCCCATGTGCCGAAAGATGAATCTATGTCATAATTAGACTGTCCTGTTCTGCATCTCACCCTATAATTACCCCGAGTTCTGCTGTGTGTGCCTGCGAAAGAACAGGACCGTGTTTATCAAAAAACACGTCTGAATGGCATTTACCTGTGCGACGCGTGGACTTCTGATTGATCCCATGATGATTGTGCATCAGCAAAACCGCCTCATCAGTCAGGACATCACCAACAGTGCAAGAGTGGGGTAAGATGAGCCATGTTTTACTTATGTGGTCCTCGAAAAATCAGAGAATTAGGCAGACGTACAGTGAAAGTATCTAAAAAAATATGTAGTGTCTTATATTAAAAAATATGGTGTCATAATATATTGTCTAAATATATATTTTTAAATATTAACAAATATGGTGTCTTATATTTTTAACAAAAAGATGTTCCTGTGTTCAATTTGCCCCAGGTAAGTTGATCCGAGTCAGTGAGTAAGGCCCTGTTCACACTGCAGGCAAACGTGGCCCAAATCTGATTTTTTTGGGGTCAAGTGACCAGGTCAGACTTGTTCAGAGATAGTGTGAACACTCAAATCTAGCCCAGATCTGATTTTTTCAAATCAGATTTACACCACATACATATGTGGTCCTGAATCAGACCCAGATCTGATTTTTTTTCAATGCGGCCGCTGTGTGGCGGATTTGATGTGACTTTTACGTCAATCTATGTTGACATTTGTCACAATTATGCACTGGCGAGTTAGCCCTAGATAAAAAAGACACAGACAATAACATTAAAAACTTGTCTAGATATAGAGAACAGCGATGAAGCGAGTCAATGGAGGGAGAGTGAGGTGTTAGACCTGACGGGGAGATACTTCAGTTAAAGCTACGCTAGAAGGATCCTACCGTAACCGCTCCATTTTTGAAAGCACACGAAATGGAAGAACGGGGACAGAAAAACATGGCTTCAGTGCCAAAAGGCCAAAATAACCAATTTTGCTCTCTAGCTTTTAGTTCTTCTCCTCTTCATCACATGCTCATTACTGTTATGGCTTCCATTACACAAACATTTTGAAATAAAAGCGAAAATGCTTACTTCCTCCATAACCTCCCGAACTTTAGTGCAAAAGCACGCTGTGTCTGAAGTCATTGATGTTGTTCTTTTGCACATGCGGGTTAGTTTGAAACCTCAAACAGTTCACACTGGAATCAGATATAGGCCACATTTTAAAAGGTAATGTCAAAGCAAAAAATCAGAATTGCGCATTAAGACTTGTGGTGTGAACGGGGCCTAAGTTTCACCATTACGCCCCCCTCAAAAAGGCGCATCCTTGCGCCATGAAAAAGAAGTTCAAATATGACAAGGGGCGGAGGCTTCGGCGGAGGGCGTGAAGCTGGTGATGGGCAGAGTTCTGAAGTAGGCGGGCACCAATACCATGGTGGCGCTGACGGAGGGAGGATCCAGGGCGGAGTCCTGACTGCCAGGGCGGACGGAACCCTCAGACCGATCAGCGGAGGCAGAACCATGGTGAGGTGAGGAACCAGCGAAACAGAGTGGCCGACGGACCAGAGCGACATCGCAGACCTGGAAGCCTGGCGCAGAGCTGCTGGCTCACGTGACTGAGACGGTGACGTGGATCCGGATGGCCAGAACAATGATGTGGGCGAGCAAGGCCGACGGGGAGGCTGGAGGAAGGGAGGAGCCTGCTGACGCCGGAGGGGTGCAGGGTGAGGGCGCAGCCCGAATCCCGGAAGTCCGAGGTTTAGGCTGAGCATCGACCGCCGGAGGCCGACCTGGAGTGACGAGGGAGCCCAGCGGAGTTTCTGGGCAGACGGGCCACTGAGGGCGATGAGGGAGCAGTGAGCCGAGGCAATGGTGACGGGCTGACAGGTCGAGATGGAGAGATGGGCCTAGAGGCCTGAGGTGTAGCCTGGGCCTCAACCGCTAACTGGGCTGGTGGCAGGAAAGACAGAGGCACGGATGAGCCGCACGGAATGAGCGGCGTTGGCAGAGCGAGGAGCTGGATGACACCAGTGGTGCCGACGGATCCAGGGGGCTGGCCTCAGCCAGCGATGGAGACGGGATAAGGACAGACAAGGATACAGGCAGAAGATTATCAGACGGGACTAGCGAAGAAGAAGATGATGATGATGATGATAGGGTGGGGACTAGGGTGGGAAAAGGATCCGCAACTCCGGAGCCTTCGTGTCCTCCAACTCCCGACTAACCTTCGTGGGCACTTCAGTATCGCTGGCTGTAGGTGAGAGACCATCACTCCGGATCATCCAGGCCAGGTAGTCCAGATACGGCCGGCTCTCTGGGCAGAGAAGGAGTTGAAGCAGGGGTGAGTCCATCATCTTTACTCACTTGGAGGGTCGGCTATTCTGTCAGGGTAGATTGTCGTAGGAGAAAGAGTGCAACACAGGAGATCAATAGGATGATCAATACATACACATAATAACCCACAATAACTGACGAAGGACAGAACAGAATGGGGAGTATAAATACACAAGGTAATGGAGGGCACTAGTTAGACACAGGTGGGGAATCTGGGGTTGATAACCTAATTAGAGACAAACGAGCACAGGTGACGACAGGACAGAACATAATTGTGACAAATCCCTTATCCTAGTTTTGTGCAGTAGGCCCCAGCTTTCATGTAACAGCCATTACATCTGTTGTACTCAAATTTTACTTTGACAAGGCAAAAACTTGGTGCCTTGCGCTCCTCTTGTTTGCTTCTCCTTTTCACAGTCTGACAGAAATGATGGCTGGTTCAAAAATAGATGGTCACGTGACAATAAAAGTGTACGATTGCCAAGATAAAGGGGGTGGGTCATCAACTTACCCACTGGCTCATCTTACCCCACTTTACCCCTTTGCAACAACCGTCTGATTAGGCATGTTTGTATTTTTGTAAGTTTTACCTCTTTATCTGAGTTTGAAACCTGCAATTCCAGTTATTTGTGGCGTTATCATCTTTACGTGGGTTGTGCATCGGCACAGCTCCTCAGCGTGGATGAATTTAAAGTTTTAAGGAGTTTGTGTGGCTGTCATTCATTCACTGCACCATTGTGGAGACTGTACTACAGAATAACAGATTCTACATCTTGGAAGTATATGACCAAAATAAAAAATAAATCACCAGAAAATGGTCTGCTAAAGAAAAAAAACACTACGCCTGAAACAGACAGTGAGGGGATTTAGACACTCCAGGCTTATACGGTGTGAAAAAGAAACTGGTATTTATCATCTCTGAAGTGAATGATGATACGATTGCAAATGAACAAACAAGCGAACATGACACACAAGCATATTAAAGAAAAAGCCAACATTAGTTCTGTGAAACAAAACAAACCAATGTTACTCGCCTATCCAGAAGAAATAAAGCACCCTCGGCCTTCGCTCTTTGAGTTCTCTTCAGCGCCGGAAAGCTGATACTTCTTGCCTGATCGTAAACTTTCTTTTTTTTCCACAGACATCTTCCCCTTTTTTTCTTTTATCTGCCATCTCTCTCTTTCTGTCGTCACTCGGCTAATACCTGTCCTCTGTGTCATGTATTTTGAATAATGACGTCACTGAGCGCTTACTGCCGATTGGCTACAAGTTTGTTTGTGCACTCGGTCCGAGTCCATTTGGTAAAGCTGATTTGAAATAAAACTTACCCCACCTTTAAATCTAACGATCGCTTGGCTCACATAACATCAAACTGTGCAAATTATTATTGTTGTTATACTTTGTTCTTAAATTGTTAATGTTAACAACATCGGCCTTGTGTGACTGATTTAGTGTGTATTAGCGTTACCTGTAGATTTCAGTTTCTTTAGTATAATCTTTTGCTTTAGACTACAGGTAAATCTCCAGTTGTCACTGATGATTGTTGTTTGGACATTTCTGGATTACAATCTGCCATCAAAATGATTAGTTTAATTCTTCCAGCTGCTGTGAGAAAAGGCTATAAATGATCCGCCACCTGCAGCATCCTCACATGCGATATGACTACTGGCCAGACTCCTTTATGTTAACAGACACAGCCTAATGACACAAAGATGAACGGTGCTTGAATTTCCCTTGGAAATCCACCAGTAGCCTACCACTCAAATGATGATAACACCTTTAACAATATTACAAGCTTACTGTTGTGAATCGGGCTAAGGTAAGGAGATGGTTCTCTTTCATCATCTCGTTTCGAGATCCACCTATGGGAAGGGCATCCGTACCTGACCTCTGCAGAAGCATCCAATTGCACCAAGTCTGACAAGACAGGCAGGAGCGCGCAGCCAATGCCCAGTAAGGCCCCACCCCTTACCAGCGGGCATATATGGGCTGCATACGCTACTGTACATCAGTTGACATTCGCTTCTCGCGATCTCTGCACTGATACAGTTCGGTTAGATTTGCGCTGCTCACTTATTGTCTGCAGGAGGAAATATCGCCAGATCAGCCTCCACCGGGCGTGACAGTTCTATTCTGCCACATTCTGTGTCTGCATTCGGAGCCGCTCGCGCTCTCGTCCGTCTTCCTGTTCCACGGCTGCCGCCACGGACCTTTCTGAGTTTTTCGCGGGTATGTTGCTCTCTCAGTCTTCTCCTTCTGTGTCTAGCCTATTACGGGCCTGCCCGGCCGCGTGTGGGTCTCTTATCGCCGCTAAGGATTTTCACCCTTTCTGTGTGGTCTGCTTGGGCCTCAAGCACGCAGAGGAGGCAATAGAGAACCCGGAGAACTGCAGTTACTGCCTGGTACTGCCTAAGAAACTCCTGCGACACCGCCTTAAAGTTGCCGCTACTCAGTGTGGCGAGCTCGACTTGTACTCGGATATGGAACACGGCGACGACAGCGCGCTACCGGGGACCTCCCGGGGCGCGACGGCTCTTGTTTTGGCTGACCAGCCCAATCCTGAGTTCCCCGAAGAGGACATCTTCATGGGTAACCTCCCGCTCGCCTACGATCTTGCCGGGTCCGGTGATTACGACGACGCGGGCCTTCTTGAAATTTCGTATATCCTAACAGGATGGACCGTTTTTCTGCCTCGGTGCACCAGGCCGTTTATAAATCCTCGGCCTTGGCTGTTAGGACTCTGAATGTCTCCTCCCTCCTTTCCGCTTACCAAGCGGAGATCCTGGACGATCTGGGCCAGCAGTTAGATAAGGGATCTTCTCCCTCTCCTGCACTGTGGAAGGAGATCATCACGGTTAACGACCTCGTTCTCCGTAATGCTCGTCAGGTCGTCCAAACCTGCGGGCGCTCTATGGCGCTTTCCGTGGTAGGAGAGCGCTCGCTCTGGCTCAACCTGTCTGGTCTCCCGGATAGCAAAAAGAAACGTATCGCAGGCGCCCCGGTAGAGCCCGGCCGGGCTCTCTTTGGCCCCGCAGTTGCTATGATGCAACAACGATGCGACGACAAGAAGGAGCACGAGGCCTTCATATTGTATCTTCCCAGGAAGACGGTCCCACGCCAGGCGCCCCCTGTGCGTTTGCCTAACCCCCCGGTCCCGGGACGTAATTTTAATCAGGTCAAGGAAAAGCCTCGAAAGAAGTTTTCTGGGCTTTCTTCCTGCCCCAGAACCCCTGTCCAAAGGACGGAAGGATCCTGCTGTAGGGTGTCCCCCTCCCGTGGCTGCCCAGCCCATGTGTTTAGTGGACGATGTGTGTTCCCCCCTGTTCAAGGGGATTGTCGTGAGGAAAAGTTCAAAAGCAGTGTAACCACACCGCACATACTGTGTTCCCCTCACCCAAATAATAAAGGCTTCGGCCCCAGTGTTTCCCAGAAAACACAACACACACAGAAACACAAAAAACACAATAAATCTAACGAATCAAATGAATTCGTCACAGCGAGATACCCTCTCAATGTAGGGAAATACCCTTTCTCTCGTAATGGTGAACCTGCACGTGTCGTCCCTAGTTTCTCCACTAGAGGGCGCCATTGCATCACAAATAAGCCAGCTAGGCATGCTCGAAGCCAGCACGGCCTGGACGGGCATTCACACGAGCTGTGTGTCAGCCTGGCTTACTGTATTACGCATGATATTACAGGGCTATCGTCTGCAGATTGCTATGAAACATCCACGTTTCAGCAGCGTTCTCTTTTCTCACACAGAGGAAAGCACGGCCCACGTCCTGAAGGAGGAAATCTCCTCTCTTCTAAACAAAGGTGCGATTCAGGTGGTTCCCCACAATCTGATAAACCAGGGTTTCTTTTCCCGTTATTTCCTGGTCCCAAAGAAGGACGGTTCCCTCCGTCCTATTCTGGACCCCAGGGTGTTGAACAAACATTTGAGGAAATACAGATTCATAATGTTAACCCTTGGTTCGCTCGCCCGTGTCATGAAACAGAACGACTGGTTCACATCGGTCGATCTGAAAGAAGCTTTTTTCCACATAAGCATTTATCCACCACACCGGAAGTTTCTTCGTTTCGCCTATCAAGGCATTTGTTACGAACTCACGGTGCTTCCGTTCGGGCAAAAATTAAGCCCCCTAACTTTTTGTTTGTGTGTGGAAGCGGGCTTCACTCCCCTAAGAATGTCTGGTCTACGGATCCTGACATACATATGCGATTGGCTCATCATAGCCGATTCGAGGGAAAAGGTGTTGCAGGACACCGCCCGTGTGCTCGCGCACACCCGATCTCTGGACTTCAGGGTGAATGTGAACAAGAGCAACTTTACACCCAGTCAGAGGGTGATCTTCCAGGGCATGGAGATGAACTCAGTCTCCATGCGAGCGCGTCTCTCTCAAGAGCGCGTTCTCTCTCTGACGAACTGTCTGTCACAGTTCAGAGAGGGGGCGAGGGTGCGATATCGCACATGTCTCAGGCTACAGGGTCTTATGGCTTTAGCTATCCAGTTTTTGCCACTAGGACCCCTGAGGATGAGGGCGTTCATGAAATGGGTTTTGTCACTACATTTCAGCCCGTTACACGATCTTTGCCGCTCTGTAACAGTGACGCGCACCTGCGCTGCAGCTCTGCGCCACTGGAAGAGCGCGGACTTTTACGCACAGGGTACCCCTCTGGGGACTGTCATGTTGCGGAAAGTCGTGACGACGGACTTGTCCCTAACAGGCTGGGGTGCCACCCAGGAGGGCAGAACTGTGAACGGTTTGCGGCCGAGCAAACTACGTTCAGAGCACATAGATTATTTAGAGCTTCTAACCAATTAGAAGGCTCTGAATCATTTTCTGCCTCGTCTGCAGGGACATCATGTGCTCGTACGCTGCGACGATACCACGACAGTGGCTATCAATCGTCAAGGCGGCGCGCACTCGCCGAAGCTTCATGCCCTAGCTTACAAGCGTTTGGTATGGAGCGGGCGAGTTTTCCTGTCGTTACGCGCGACTCATGTTCCGGGAATTCTGAACAGAGGCGCGGATCTTCTATCGAGGGGGAACCCGCTCTTCGGAGATTGGCACCTCCACCCTCAGATAGTAGACATGATATGGATGAGACTACGGGCGCCCGTAGATCTGTTCGCCTCGCGCGAAAACAGCCATTGTCCTATGTTCTTCTCGCTAAAGGACTTGGACGCGCCCCTCGAGGTGGACACACTGGCCCACCCGTGGCCCAGAGTGCTGCTGTATGCCTTTCCTCCCCTGTGCCTGATAATTCTCACACTGGCCAGGGCGAGAGAGGGGGGTTTTTCTCTCATCCTGATAGCACCCAGGTGGCCCAAAGCGCCGTGGCTGGCAGAGATAATCCCTCTGTTGTATGCCCAGCCGTGGTGCCTCCCCCTCCGCACAGACCTATTGTCTTAAGCGAACGGGGAGATTTATCACCCACACCCGGACAGGGTAGCTCTCTGGGCTTGGCCCGTGAGAGGACGAACCTAAGCGCGTTAGGGCTTCCCCCGCGCGTGGTGGCTACTATACAGAATGCCAGGGCCGTTTCTACACGGTCCTTGTATGGCTGTAAGTGGCAGGTGTTCGATGAGTGGTGTGATGGGCGGGGTCTCACGTCATATCAGTGCTCAGTCGCTGATATCTTGTGTTTCCTCCAAGACCTTATGGATAAGGGCAGGTCTTTTTCCACTATTAAGGTCTATCTGGCAGCTATCTCTGCTTGTCATGTGGGTTTTGAGGGCTCAACGGTTGGGCAGCATTCTCTAATCCGCAGATTTATGAAGGGCGCCCGTCGCTCCTTGCCAGTCATTAGGAGAACGATCCCTGAATGGGACCTCTCCATGGTGCTGGAATCTCTGTCTCAATTCCCTTTTGAGCCTCTGGGGAATATTCCCCTTAAGTTGCTGTCCTTCAAAACAGCCTTGCTCTTGGCCTTGGCGTCAGCCAAACGTGTCAGTGAGTTACATGCACTCTCGGTCCACCCCTTGTGCATCAATTTCTCTCTGGGTGGAGATAAGGTTTTCCTCAAGCCTAATCCAGCATTCATGCCGAAATGTTTCCCTGCGTTCACATCGGAGGTGTTGGAGCTATCCGCTTTTCACCCTCCGCCCTTTTCCTCCGCGGAGGATCAGAGGCTAAATGCCCTGTGTCCAGTCCGTGCGTTACAAACGTATGTGTCTAGGACCAGCGCGTTCCGGAAGAGTGACCAACTCTTCGTTTCATGGGCTCCTCCTCGCAAAGGGGATCCCCTGTCTAAACAACGCCTCTCACATTGGCTTGTGGACGCTATAATCTTGGCATATGAATCAAAGGGAGTGCAACCCCCAGGGAACATCAGAGCTCATTCCACGAGGGGCTTGGCCGCCTCTTGGGCTCTGTTCAGGGGAGTATCACTGCAGGATATCTGCGGCCAGTTGGGCTTCTCCCCATACGTTTGTGCGTTACTACAGGCTGGATGTCACCAGAACCTCAGTAGCACATTCGGTCTTGGGGGTGGGGTCTTCCTAACCCTGCCTTCTTTATGTGTGACACACATAGCCTATGTTTCATGTCCTGCTTCACACCGCAGTTACGCGGTTGCGTCGGTGTGGCGAGTTCATGATTATGAGACGCGTCGTGCACCGCCCCTCGGGGTGACCGTCTTTTTCTGGCTAACAGGACCTCACTGTGAGTGTATTTGGCAATCGGGGAGCTGTCCATGTCTCTCCCATAGGTGGATCTCGAAACGAGATGATGAAAGAGAACAATAGGTTACTATCGTAACCCCGGTTCTCTGAAACATCGAGTGGAGAGATCCACCAGCGTTGCCCCGCTTACCGCACGAGAAGCGAATATACTTACTGATGTACAGTAGCGTATGCAGCCCATATATGCCCGCTGGTAAGGGGTGGGGCCTTACTGGGCATTGGCTGCGCGCTCCTGCCTGTCTTGTCAGACTTGGTGCAATTGGATGCTTCTGCAGAGGTCAGGTACGGATGCCCTTCCCATAGGTGGATCTCTCCACTCGATGTTTCAGAGAACCGGGGTTACGATAGTAACCTATTGTTTTGAACACTGGCTGGTTATGTAGGCTACTTGCTCAAAAATACATTTTGGATATTTTTTACCCAAAAAGTTACGGACGGCAGGTTCAAACAAGCGCCTTACACAAATGGGGAAAATGTGGTAGCAACATTTTTTAAATTAAATTTAGCTAGGCCTGTTCACACCAAAAACCATACATAAATATAACTAGCCTATATTACCGCACAATGTTGCTCTGTTTATTATAAATACACAACTTTTTAAATGCTTGAGCAGCAGGATAGATTCTGATTGGCTCAATGTTTTTATCATTCATCAGCAGAAAAAATGTTTCCAAGGGTATTCCATGTCGTTATTGTTGTAGTTGTGTTGACATGGCCATAGCCAGCTATGAGGTCACCGCCGTCCCTTATGAAAATGAACAATGGTTTTATTATAGTAAAAGGCTAGAAATCATGTATTTTGGCAGATTGATTACCATTTTTAAAACCACAGGTTTGCTACAAATACCATGGATAAACTATGGTTGGTTAATTTATGTTTACCATGGTTTAACTACTATAACCATGTTTTTGTTTTAGTAAACCATGGTTCATTTTCATATGGGATCATATAAGGCACAATATTTATAATGAATGTGTACATATTCTGAATTAAACCTATTTACCTACCATTCGTAGCCTTCCTTTTATTTTCCCTGTCGCATTCTCTTTTTTCCCCTGAGCTATCCTGGCTGGTAAAGGGAGGAAGAGATACGGTAAATTAACTTGTCTAAGAAAAGAATTAATAAAATAATATAGGCTAAATATAAGTTGACCCTATGTTTCTTCACTGACACAGATGAAAATGAAGTCAAAGCTCAGCTATAAAGAGGGGAAGAGACGGACAAGATAAGGAGAGTGAGATACAAAATAAAGAGCGATGGAAACGATGAAGAGAACAGGTAATGACAAATAATCTACTGTCCACTGACATTGTTTTAAAGCTATTTCTTATCTTATTATTTCTTATTCGTTCCCAAACTGTCATTTTGAAAGGACAATGCAAAAGGCAAAGCCACTGGTTGCAGATGTTTTAAGATAAGTTCATATATTTTCATTAATAATCATTTTAATTAGCATAATTATAGTTTTGTTTCTTCTTCGCGGCAACAATTCATAAGCTTATACATGACGTTAAGACGACAAAAGTTTTACCTCAGAATCCGATGCAATGTAAGTTACTGACTCGTGTTAGTTTAGGTCGGCATGTGAGACGATAGATTAATACAGTTTGTGATTACACAGGACCATGATCCCCTTACGGAAATTAAACATGGTTGTATGTAACGTTAGGGATGTCACAAGTACCGGTACTTCGGTACCTACTGAAAGGTTAAAAATGTGACGATCTGTATAGCATCGACTCACAAGTAGACTATATTCGGTCCCGCAGCTGCGTTCAGTCGCGTCACGCAGGGCTTCAGACTGTAGCCGAATATATTATACAAGTGTCTGTGTGTATTAAATACTATTTAAATATTACTCTTCCATGTTTTGCGTCTCTTTGTGAATGACGGGGGTGCGTGTCTTATCATGAACACAGAGACTCAAAAGTCACGGCAACCCGTCAAAATAAAAGTTCGATTTAAACGTGAATAAATTGACAGAATATATTAGGTTTGTAGTTGTCATTGTTGCCAATTTTAACACATTTGTGTGTTGTACCATTTGACAAGCAATAAAAATGATTGTTTTAACAGTCTAAACATGCATTTTTCATTTTGTTCTTTAATGATTGTCTAGTTTTACAGTAGGCTAATGCACAGGAGAAACTAAGAACAACCCAGGAAGAATAACCCAGAATAGCAAAGCCATTAATGGTAAAAATTGACTACATTTTGGGTTTTCTCAACAGCCCAGCCTGCTGTGTTGCAGGCCACTGTGTTGATTTAAACCAGCATGTGTTCTGTCCAATATTTACCCAGCGCTGAGTTGCCAATTGGGTTGTTTTTAACCCAGCCATTTTTAGAGTGAGGTAATTCCAAATTTTCTCAGGGAAGCCCCCGAACCCGAAATTTGGGATCATGGTGATTATAAACAGCCCTGGGTGTGGAATCTGCTATTCTTTTACATTTAGAACTATTTTTAAAAGTACTAAGTTATTGTTAGGTCTCATTCCCAGCTTCACATCAAGAATGTTTAACTATAAAGATACTATAACAATAAGTACATTAATGTCCGCATGACAATTACCCTGACCAAATACCCACACTTGCTTTCTTTGCACTTGACCACTTCTCTACTTACATGGCGTATACATTTCCTATATTAGGCGTAAAGACTGCAAGTGTGGGATATGTTGCAAAAAACAACAGAGCTTTTTAAACACAATTTTTTTTTTTTTTTAAATTTCAGTACTTTGGATTTTAAAATAAACTTCTAAATGTCTGTTCAGGAGTTGTTATGTATAACCAACAGAAGACACGATTTTAAAACAAATATATTACAATTATGACAAGAGAGACATCATGAAAAGAGGAAGCAAATATTTTGGCTTCAACAACTTTTAAAGTTGTGGTGCTTCTAATTAAGTGATAAAAAGCAGTTGCAAATGTTCTACACAATACCCATAGCCTACTCATCTTTCCACCACTAAAATGTGCAACTCTTATCTCCGAAGCGGTATTCGAGTGTGTGGGTTTAGTGTGCATCTATGGGCCCTGCACTTTTAAGACATGGGACAGACTTGTGCACTTACTTCCTGTCGCATGCACACGCTCTCAGTTGAGATATGTGGATATTTGGACAGGGCAATTGTTTTGTGTATTATAAGTATACGCTGCAACTTAAGCTAAAGCAGGATGGATTGTGATTGGCTATCAAAGTTTGTATCATTCTTTAGCTAAAAAAAAAAGTTTTAGAAACTGATTCCAACGATATCGTTCCTCTGTGCAGTTATGGATATAGTAAGTTGTAGTGTGGACTCATTATACATTTAGAATGGTGTTTAAAACTGTCTTTGTTATAGTTGAGGGCTGTTCATAACAATAATAACTATATTAGTTACCACATGTGCATTAAAACAGATACTGTACCATCCAGACACCCTAGCAACCAATCAGAATGCTCTAGCAATCCACAACCACAAATGAACATCTTAACAAACACTCATTGCAACTGCATCTTGCAACCACCCAAAACAACAGCAAAAAACACCTTATATATCCTAGCAACCTGCCTAATAAAAAAACCTGCCTCATAACCCCCTAATAGTTGCGGCAGCACATTTGGCTTGGGAAAGCACCACTCTTAGCAACTTCAGAAAATGTTCCTTTCTTGTTCTTTCTGTTTACACTTTCAGAACAAAACCATTGTTTCCTCACTAGATGAGTAGATAACATGTCATTGAACACATGCTGAGCTGTTAGAGGACATAATACTGAAAAAGATACATATCTACAAACCCTAAACTCTAACAGTCTGAATGAAAAGTGTTATCTGATATTGTGTGGAAAATGTCAATGTTTCTTGAACTATTTTATTCTGAATAACTTATATATGTCACCATCTTGTGGCCTCTTTTGATATCTATCAGAAGGTTAAAGCCATGCATTTTTTCTCTTTAAAGGCATAGTTCACCCCAAAATATAAATTATTTTACTCACTCACATCTTTCCAAATCTATATGACCTTCTTTAAGTTTTTTTTTTTTTAAGAACATCCAAACATTGGACCCAGTAATTCAATCTGATAGGATAAATTTAAGTTTAATGGCCATTTTGCATTTTATTTACAATTTAATGTATTTAAAATAACTATATGACCCAGCTTATCAGTCACTCCTAGAAAATTTAAGTTTCAATGTGTGTTTGAGGAGAGTAATATCCATAATGTGCAGAGGAGATCTTTATCTTTATGCCTCTGAAATATACTTTCAAATGCCAGTGAAAAATTATCAAAGTGTCCCACATATGTGGATTCCCCCGTATCATACAACAGGAAAGTGTGTTGTTTCAGACGCCTCTGCCACAGGAAAGACACATGAGCTCTTTATAGATATTGTCAAAGTGCACAGGCTAAAAAGAGATGCAGTTTTTGCTGAAGTGGAAGTAGGGCAGAAAAGACACAAACTCATGTTTAATGTTTACAGTGGTACTCAGAATAACACAGTAGCAGCAATAAATAGATGTGATGTTTATGCCCACTATCTAGGAAATTCTCAGGCTGTAATCTCAATGCATTAAAAGTCGCAAACTCACAAGCATGCACACTGCACAACAACTATTTTTGTTTAAGCAAAACAGTGTGCAATCTCAGTGTGCAATCTTTAGACTTGTTAAAGGTACACTAATGTAACTTTTGGCCCTGTAGAGTTTAAAAAACAAAACTACGTCCATTTTGCAGAAAAACATTGTTTTGGTTGTGCTTCTTCTCTGCATAATGAATATGGTTCCCTTTCGAGAATGGTCTCTTGACACTGCATCACAGCTGATGCTGGGGAAACTCCTCTCAGAAAATTAATCATAGACAATGTGGCTCGAGCGAGAAGTTTCAGAACGAGGAGAGTGGAAGCATAATTACAAATTTTATTGAAAGAATGAACAAACCGTTTTTACAAAGTAAAATATATTTTTCTAATTGATGTTCATAGCAATGTTACATATTAAAGGTGCATTATGTAGTATTGTTGCAGTAAAATATGCAAAAACCACTAGGCCAGTGTTATATATTTTCTTCAGTTGAGTATTTACAATATCCCAAATGTTTCCAACTATTTGTAAATTGTGAGAAAATTGCCATTTTAACCAAGGACCGGGACGTGTCAGCATAGCGTTTGAGGGAGTCGCCTGTCAAACGCGTCATATCTGCGTTACCCTAAGTATTATTCTGCATAAGTGCTTTTCTCTTAGCAGTGTGAACATGTCACAGCAGCGCCGAGCGAATGCACAGAGTAACGTCATATCATAATTTTAAACACACTTAAATGTATCTGATATGATAAACAGAGCTGCTTTACCTTATAGTCATGACCGGAAAAAGCGGAAGTGCAGGAGCTCGGCGACTGTGTCCCGTCCCGTCATAATAAAAGTCCCGGTGTTCGCGAGCCGTGTGTTTGTTTAACAATCGCTCCAGCGGCCGTGATCAGCTCCACAACACTCGGTCCTGCTCTGCTTTACACTACAGTAACGTTAATAACCGCATCCATGAACATGATTTCTGCCTGAGTCCTATTTTCCACCGGCTGTGAGGTGAAGACCACATGTCCCAAGATACTGCGCTCACACCTGGCATCACACAAAATACGCATTTGTTTAGTATAGGCGCCCTCCAGTGGACGGAAAGTTGCATAGAGCACCTTTAATTTGAATGTTAGATTTTGCACTGTAATTTGTTCACTAACTGGTCATGCTCTTTATGTTACTGGGAATAAAATTGTGCTGCTGTAAGGATTTAAGTAAAATATTAGTGCAATCAGAATGTGAACATGTCCGAAAACCATTTTTAAGCTGCTCCTCTTCGGTCCATCCATAAAGCACTGGGTCACGGTGGCGTAATAGAAGGACATGCATTGAAGACGCGTATGCAAGCAATCAAAGCACATCAATCAATGCAAAACCAGGCGTGATATGTTAGCGGATGCTGTCATCAGAGCTCTGTGTTCTCTCCTCTGGTTTCCGGCGGTTGAATAAAGGGCAGAGGAAAGCCGAGCGGCAACTAGAAGGAAGCAGCCGCCTCACCAGCTCCTGCAACACCTTCTTGAACGTCTCTCTAAGCGCTGAAGAAGAGAAGTAGAATACGAAAGGGTCAAGACATTTTTTGTAGCCTTGGCCAGATCTGTGCCTTGCCACAATTCTGTCTCTGAGCTCTTCAGGCAGTTCCTTTGACCTCATGATTCTCATTTGCTCTGACATGCACTGTGAGCTGTAAGGTCTTATATAGACAGGTGTGTGGCTTTCCTAATCAAGTCCAGTCAGTATAATCTAACACAGCTGGACTCAAATGAAGGTGTAGAACCATCTCAAGGATGATCAGAAGAAATGGACAGCACCTGAGTTAAATATATGAGTGTCAGCAAAGGGTCTGAATACTTAAGACCATCTGATATTTCAGTTTTTCTTTTTTAATAAATCTGCAAAAATGTCAACAATTCTGCGTTTTTCTGTCAGTATGGGGTGCTGTGTGCACATTAATGAGAAAAAATGAACTTAAATGATTTTAGCAAACGGCTGCAATATAAAAGAGCGAAAAATTGAAGGGGGTCTAAATACTTTCCGTACCCACTGTAAATCTAAATTATGAGATTAAAACATCAAAATGATGATTTACTAAATCATAACTATGAAAGAAAAATCTAAATTATGATATTAAAATGTAAAAATTAACATAAAATGCTAATTATGAGGAAAAAGGTCATAATTATGACATACTGTGCCTTAATTCAAAAATGTTCCTGTAATGTCATAATAATTTATATAATATAAATAATACAAATTTTGTCTTGAAGCAAGAGCAATACATGCACTCCAGAATTCAAACTGGCTGATAGTTAGACCCTTTAACAATGTTTTAACTGATTCTGTTAAGATTCTCACCTTTGGCTCCTCACAAAAATAACAACATCCTTTAGACATGACAGGAAGTTGATAAGCATCTTCTCATTACTTTAAATTGGCAAGTGAGGGTTGTGCACAGTCTTAAGGGGTGGACCAGTCTCAGAATGCATGCAAGCGTCTCTCACCCCCCCACTGTCGCACATACAGCACGCATCCTTTCTATTTTCAAGTAACTAGAACGAAACTCGGTCAGAAGTGCCCATCATGTCCGGTGCAGGCATAGTGTTAATCGATGCACTTAAGCTATTTCCGTTGTTCTTGAATGTCCTTAAACACTAATCAAATAAATATACCTTTTTCTCTTTTTTAATCCAGCAGTATCTTGACCACACAATGGAGCTTAAGGGTAGTAAAGAATCCTATGTTTGGAAAGCAGGTCACATATTAATGGCAATAAAACCAGTTCAACCCAGATGGGACTGACTCAACCAAACAATGGTGCTAAATATGCTATGCGTGCAAAAATAAATAATCATGCAGTATACATCAGATGTTCTTCTCTAAAATATATTAACAACACATCTCAGGAAATGTATAGAAGCATTTCACACGTTCAAGTTGTTTTTAGGCCTACTGAGAAAAAAACGCACATGCAGAGATAAAAATGCATTATTTGTTGATACTTTTTCATACCATGGTATTTGGAGCATCTTTACAACAACTGATGAATAAACTAAATAACAAAATGTATTATTATTTTTACCATTTCATATGTATACTGTAAATATCAAAATTCATATTATCTGGTATTTAATTCCCATATTTCTATGTGATTGTCTTTATAATGAAATCTATAGTAATAATGAATTATTAGGATGGAATTCAATATTCAGACCTGCCAATCTGTGTGAATTTTGAGTACATTTTGACACACTGGTACTGTGACAGAGTCAGAAACACCATCAATACCACAACTGGCTAAAATAAAACCACCACCTGACGTGACACAGGTCCTCAAGAAGCTGAGCGAACACCACCTATACCTCAAGCTAGAGAAGTGGGAGTTGCACACGACCGTTCATTTCCTGGGATTTGTCATCTACCAGAGTTTGTCATCAAACGTGTTTTTTAAAAGTATTATTATTATTTTTTTACCACTGACAACATGCAGCGACAGCTTTGCATTGGTTTGTGAATTGACAAGCCGAAGCGAGAGAGACCTCCCCTCCATTTAGGCGCTTTTTAATTTATTTATTTATTAGTATTTGAGCGCATGGAACTGTAAAGATTTTCTACATGTCCACTACATGTCTATCCATAATCGTAAGTAACTGTTACTTCTTCCACAAAAAAAAAAAAAAAAAAAAAAGGAAAACAAATTCTCAGAAACCCTCATTTTGTTGATTGACACTCTGAAACGTGATTGGATTGTGCAGATGCCAGTGATTTGGACAGCCTATCAGCAATCACCTTCAGCTTTCCACCAAAGTCAACTCACCCTTCTCACCAACTTTACCCAGCAGCCATATCACCCTGTAGCCCAAGACTGGTTTCTCACTGAAGCTAAGCAGGGCTGAGCCTGGTAAGTACCTGGATGGGAGACAAACTGGGAAAACCAGGTAGCTGCTGGTAGAGGTGTTAGTGAGGCCAGCAGGGGGCGCTCACTCTGTGGTCTGTGTGGGTCCTAACACCCCAGTATAGTGATGGGGACACTATACTGACAAAGAGCACCGTCTTTCAGATGAGACGTTAAACCAAGGTCCTGACTCTCTGTGGTCGTTAAAAATCCCAGGATGTCTTTCGGAAAAAGAGTAGGGGTGTAACCCCGGCATCCTGGCCAAATTTGCCCATTGGCCTCTGTCCATCATGGCCTCCCAATAATCCCCATATCCTGATTGGCTTCATCACTCGGTCTCCTCTCCACCATAAGCTGGTGTGTGGGGAGTGTTCTGGCGCAATATGGCTGCCGTCGCATCATCCAGGTGGATGCTGCACATTGGTGGTGGTTGAGGAGATTCCCCCCTTCTATGTAAAGCGCTTTGAGTGCCTTGAAAAGCGCTATATAAATCGAACGCATTATTATTATTATTAACTCCATGGTCAGATTTATATAAGAGACGAAACCATGGATGAAACAATGGATGAAGACACAGCAGGTCCATCCTGGGAATGTGCCAACCCGTGATGTTCTTGAGTATGTGGTGTGTTTAACACAGTCAGGTTTAACACAGTCAGGTTTAACACAGTAAAATCGGGGAAGGAGGTCAGGAAGAAGTGGCAGGACTTTGCAAGCCTTAAGAGTACCATAGAGGTCAACAATTAATAAAACAGGTGCATTGTGGGCCCAACGTCTCCCCCCTTCTTACACTGTCAATACTTGGCCTCAGATGGGATTTGTGGTGGTATTGACCTCCATGGAGAAGTAGAGCCTGAACCTGAACCAGGTCCATCATGCTCACAGGAGCAATCAGGTTCACTTCCTATTGGAAGACACCTACCATCTCCCAGTTTTATTTTATTTATTCATTATTATTTCTTTATTTAATTATTTAAAATGAATTTAATCAAACAAAAAATAAGTAAAATGTTTCAAAAAAAAATTGGACAGTAGTAAAATTTTGGGTGCAATGGTCTGAGGAATCAACAACTGGCCGAGGATCTCAATGCATTTACCTGCAGGCTTTGAAAAGGGCAGTTTCACACCCCACACCACACCAAAACATCCTGCCACTTCCTTCCTCCACTCCTGCCATTCAACCTGTGCTTAAGGTATGTGTGGAGGACGTCGTGAGCTGGGTCTTCAAAAGAAGAACAGAAGACAAAGAAAGCTTTAGGCCCAGATGGCATCTCACCTGCTTGGTTAAAAGTCTGCGCTGACCAACTGGCCACAATCTTTATAGAATCACTGGACCCTTATTATGGAAAGAGAATATTCCAAGCCACTCACATGGTAAAGCCTTCTTCAGAGCACATCAATTTCTCAAACAGGTATTGGGTTGTATTATTTGTATTGTATCAGTATGTGGGTGTGGCTAAGACAAGCCAGGTAGCATAACACAACTAAAAATCAATGAGTGAAAGAGAGACTGGACCTCCCGCGGTTATACCGAGCTGTGAATGATGCAGTCAACATGGGACAACATCTCAATAGACCTCGGACTTACGCCAGGATCTTATTTGTGAACTTCAATTCAGCCTTCAACGCCATCATGTCTGATCTTCTAACAGCCAAACTGTCGCAGCTCTCTGTGCCAACCTCAATCTGTCTGTGGATCATTAGCTTCCTGACAGACAGGCAACAGCTTGTGAGACTGGGGAAACTCACATTCACGACTCTCACTATCAGCACTGGCGCTCCTCAGGGGTGTGTGCTCTCCCCTCTGTTCTTCTCCCTGTGTATGAACGACTGCACTGCAAAAGACCCTTCTGTCAAGCTTCTGACATTTGCAGAAGACACAATAGTCAGTGGTCAAAGGGGTCTAATTAAAATTAGACCCCATTGATATGCATTATATGAGCAACGGTTGTAGTAAAAAATCTTAATTTGTGTTCTAATTTGTGTTCTTTTTAGCTTCCTGCTTCGCTACTGTTCGGACGCTCTTGCTTACTGCTCCGCGCTTTGCTCTATCGCTTCTATATTTTGTCTCATAACTTCAACTTCAGCAAATCAACACAGTGCTCAAACAACAAAGCTTAACTTTTTTGATAAAACTTGAAACTCTGGAGACTGGATTACTACAAAAAAGCGAACACTTCATTCGACCAGCCTCTCCCTTCCATCAGCTTACATTCCGGAAGGGAAAACACAGCTGCCTACTATCGAAAGGATAAGAAAATGCCTCTTTTAGTTCAAGAATCTACTTGCTGCACAAACTGCCACAGACTTTCACAACGGATTGCAGTTCTTGAAACAAAGTTATTTGCGCAACTACCAAACCGGACGAATCACACAGCAGAGCTTCATCACGAACGTCCTCTGCACACAGCTGGTGAGTCCCGTAAATTTAGTGCTACTCAACAGATAGAGAAACAAGTAACTGATCAACACATTAATCGATGGCACAAACAGGGGGCAAGACCCAAACACACTCGAGACGTCAGATTGTCACGAGCTTCATATATTGCTGCAGTAGCATGCTCTACCCCAGACACAAGGATTGCAAACAGTATTTTCCGACCACCATCGATACATCTTGAAAACAGATTTGAAGTATTAATGAATGAGGATGATGAATCCCCAAACGTGATGAATGTGATCGAACACGGACTGCATCAGCCCACAGCTAACACTAATGCTAACAGGCGCTCAAGGTCGAGCAGACAGCGGCCCTCAGCTCAGAGCACAGCCGAGCCAAGGACTCTGATAGTGGGTGATTCCACAGTCAGAAACATTAGCAGCAGAGATACAACTACATGCTGCCTTCCACAAGCAACCATTTCTGATGTAAACAGGGAAATTCAGAACATCCTGATAAAACACAAGACAGCAAATCGACTTATCATTCATGTAGGAAAGAACGATATTCAGAGAGAGCAGTCAGAACTCATTAAAAGGGATTTCAATGAACTTTTTGAAACACTTAGCAAACTGAAAGTTCAGCCGTTCATCAGTGGACCACTGCCAGCAAGAGGAACAAATAGATTCTCACGGTTGCTTGGGCTTAATACATGGCTGCAAAAAACCTGCATGATGAAGGGAGTGAATTTCATCGACAACTTTAATCTCTTCTGGAGCCAGAGACAATTGTTTACATCAAATGGCCACCACCCAAACAAACTTGGTGCAAGAGTGTTAAAGGACAATATTTATTTTTCCCTTCATCATCCTTCAGCTGTGTGTTCTAACCAACTCAACCGGATACAGAGTATGGACGACCACAGGACTTCTTTTCAGCAGCTGAATGGACATGTGGCTGACACATCCCACAAGGACAATGATAAGACCACGCCCCCACAACAACAATTGCTCACGGACACACTCCCAGCTGAGCCCTGCCCACAGAGCTCACCACAGACTGACTGTGAAGGATTAGATCTGCTCCAAGATTCAGCACCCAAGGATGATTTTCTGGAAAATGGACAGGGAAGCCAGGACAACATATTTCAGCTTCCGATAACACCAGAGAAACAGCCCCTCTCACCGGACATGTCATTCCTCTCTCCAGCATCCCCGCATCTGAGCTTCTCAGAGAAAATGGAGGACTTGGTTCATGCTGGAATCAGACTATCACACTCGATCGCTATGAGCCCCCAAATATCGACCAAAAATCGTGGAGCCCCACAAACACCAAAGCCTGTGGGCCCAGCTCGTCCTCGCCCTCCTCCTGTGAGATTTCTTCGGTCACAACGTCAGGGCCCACACCCGCCTCCATCTGTTGTAGGTGAACCAAAAACAACTGATTCCAGCTCTCAGTGATGTGTTTTGGGTCCCCGCTATGATAACAGTAACTTTATCAAATGTTTACAAAACAAGGGGGAACCCAGTGTGCCTGCCTCTTTCTCTATCTCTGTTCTGTTACGTGAAAGAAAGTCTAAGGCCTTGTCAGGCCGTTTAACAAACCAATATAATCTGCTGCCTGTTACCTGCCAAAATAGGATTAATGTGGAGAAAAAAATTATTACTGTTAAGTTAGCACTTTTAAACATCCGTTCACTTAAGAACAAATCATTTCTAGTCAATGACTTAATAACCACTAACAACCTAGATTTTCTGCTTCTAAATGAAACGTGGCTAGAAGAAAACTGTAGTGCAACAGTCCTAAATGAAGCAGCCCCTCCTAACTTTACTTTTATGAGTGTTTGCAGATCTGTTAGGAGAGGTGGGGGTGTTGCTGCTCTTTTTAAAGATTTCTATCAATGTAAGCAAGTATCATTTGGTGACTATTTGTCTCTAGAATATCTGGGTATTGTGTTAAAAGGTTCTCCACGCATCCTGCTTATCATTATTTATAGGCCTCCGAAATACTCTGCAGGCTTCACTGAGGACTTTACAGAACTGTTATCAATAATTTCCTCAGAGTTTGACTGTTTTGCTATTGCTGGGGATTTTAACATTCACATAGACAATATTGAATCCAGTAAAACAAAAGAGCTCATGACTGTTCTTAACACTTTTGATTTGACACAGCATGTAAATGGACCCACACACAATCGTGGACACACTCTAGATTTACTTATCAGTAAGGGTCTAAACATTTCATCAATTGTTATTAAGGATGTGGCACTGTCTGATCATTTCTGTATTTTCTTTGATATATCAATCTCTCCTGCCATTGAAGCTAGATCTGTCTCTGTCAAAAAGAGATGCTTAAATGAGAACACTAATGTGCTGTTTATGAAGGCTTTATCTCTAACACCAAGCATATCTGCAGACTCTGTTGATTTTCTCCTTGACTCCTTTAACTCAAAAGTTAAGAGTGTAATTGATGATATTGCTCCTGTAAAAGTCAGGAAAAAGAGTACCAAACAAAAAGCACCTTGGAGAAACTCAACAGCAGTTCAAATAATGAAAAGACAATGCAGAAAATCTGAACGCATGTGGCGGAAGACAAAACTTGTAGTCCATTATAACATCTATAAAGACACCCTTCATGCTTTCAATGTTGAACTAGGCAAAGCTAGACAGACCTTCTTCTCAAATATTATAAACAGAAACATAAACAACACGCGCACTCTTTTTGCTACTGTCGAGAGACTAACAAACCCCCCGAGTCAGACTCCTAGTGAAATGCTCTCAGACAGTAAATGCAGTGAGTTTGCTTCCTACTTCTCAGAGAAAATCAATAATATCAGAAAGGCGATCAGCACATCCTCTAGTTGCTCTGGGGTCAGTCAGATCATACCAAACCCTCGGAAAATTACCATTATGTCAGATTTCGATGCTATTGACTGCAAAATTTTAGAAGACACAGTACAGCATCTTAAAACATCAACCTGTGCCCTAGACACACTCCCCACTTCTTTCTTCAAAAGTGTGTTTAACTGTTTAGAAGCAGATCTCCTAGAAGTGGTAAACTCCTCACTCCTCTATGGGACTTTTCCAACCGCCCTTAAAACTGCAATAGTTAAGCCTCTTCTGAAAAAGAGAAATCTGGATAACTCCATACTGAGCAACTACAGACCAATCTCAAATCTCCCCTTCACAGGCAAAATCATTGAAAAAGTTGTTTTCAATCAGTTGAATAAATTCTTACACTCAAATGGATACTTTGACAACTTTCAATCTGGTTTCCGTCCACATCACAGTACAGAGACAGCGCTCATAAAGATTATAAATGATATTCGCTTAAACACTGATACAGGCAAAACATCAATTCTGGTACAACTGGATCTCAGTGCCGCATTCGATACTGTTGACCACAACATACTTCTAGACAGGCTGGAAAACTGGGTTGGGCTTTCTGGAATGGTCCTCAAATGGTTCAGATCATACTTAGAAGGGAGAGGTTATTATGTGAGTATAGGAGACCATAAGTCTGAGTGGACGTCCATGACATGCGGAGTCCCACAAGGGTCAATTCTAGCACCTCTCCTGTTTAACCTGTATATGCTGCCACTGAGCCAAATAATGAAAAAGAACAATATTGCTTACCACAGCTATGCTGACGACACCCAGCTCTACTTAGCACTATCACCTAATGACTACAGCCCCATTGACTCCCTGTGCAAATGCATTGATGAAGTTAACAACTGGATGTGCCAAAACTATCTTCAGTTAAACAAAGACAAAACCGAAATCACTACATTTGGAAACAAAGATGAAATTCTCAAGGTGAACGCATATCTTGAGGCTAAAGGCCTGATAACAAAAAATCAAGTCAGGAATCTTGGAGTGATTTTACAGTCCGACCTGAGTTTCAGTAGTCATGTCAAAGCAATAACTAAATCAGCATACTATCATCTGAAAAATATTGCAAGGATTAGATGTTTTGTCTCCAGGCAAGACTTAGAGAAACTCGTTTGTGGCAAGGGGGGCGTGGTTCAGCGAGGTCTGCAGCGGGAGAGAGAGCCGCGGGACGAGCGGTAAGTGAGTGGGTTGGAAGCAGATTAATAACACCTGTCTCTCGTTCCAGTAATGAGCGCGGAGAGGGGATAAAACCTAGGTGGAACCGGAGATCCAGGAGAGAGAGAGGGACTGCTGACGCGACACACACACACACTCACGGACATTGAGTTGTGAGACACGTTGACCCGGAAGCGGAACGTTTAACCGGAACCCGGAAGTGACTGAGAGAAATACACACGGGCAATAGCCGTGTGAAGAGACTGAGCTTTTGTTCTAATAAAGAGAAGCGTCAGCAGTCAAACCGATCCCCTTGTCCTCTTCCTTCCTTACACAAACGAACTTTATCACACTGGTGCCGAAACCCGGGAAGGAAGTAGGACAGCGCCGCCGCCATGACAATGCCCTCCGCCTCGCCATTTGCGGACATCATCACCTCCCTCGCGGTCCTCCACCAAGACCAACATCAGGCAATGCTGGACCTGCGGGCGGACCAGGAGCGCCGCTTCGAGGCGATTGTCCGCGGCCAGCAAGAGGACCGCGAGCGGTTCCGGAGCTGGATGGATCGGGAGGTTCGCGCCGAAGCCGCCGGGCGGGCTAGCGCATCGGTCCACATGCCCCTCCACAAGATGGGGCCAGAGGACGATCCGGAGGCCTTCATAGACCTCTTCCAGAAGACCGCGGAGGCCTCCGGCTGGCCCCGGGCACAGTGGCCGGTGCGCCTCATTCCATTACTAACAGGAGAAGCCCAGGCGGCCGCCCAACATCTGCCGGTAGCGAACCTCCTGAAGTACGAGGATCTAAAAAGGGCCATCCTACAGAGGGTCGGTCGGACCCCGGAGCAACACCGCCAGAGGTTCCGCTCCCTGGAATGGGGCGAGGCCGGCCGACCCTTCGCTATGGCCCAACAGCTCCGGGACTCGTGCCGCAGATGGCTCTTGGCCGGCGGAAGCGACGTGGACCATACCATCGATCTGGTGGTGCTGGAGCAATTCATCACTCGGCTCCCAAGAAAGACCGCCGAGTGGGTCCAGTGCCACCGGCCCACGTCGCTGGAGACGGCCATCCAGCTGGCGGAGGACCACCTGGTGGCGTGCCCGGGGGTCGGCGAGCCCTCACTAACTTCTCACTCTCTCTCTCCCCCCTCTGTCTCTCCCTCTCGCCCTGTCCCTCTCCCCAGGTCCCGTCCTCCAGGCCCTCCTCGCGTTCCCCCCAGAGGTCGGGGTGGGATGGGCCCAGGACCGTCCGGGAGTTCGCGGGCTCCGCCCAGGGGGGCGGGGCCGCTGGGGGCGGGTGGTGATAATGGCTCCGGTTGCACACCCTCCCCGCGCTCATTTTCCAACCCACTCCCCGCCGCAGGGGTGGCGGGTAAGCCTGGGCTGGCCTGCTGGCGGTGCGGTGATCCGGATCATTTTGTGGACCGATGTCCGAGGATGGACATCGGGACAATGATCCGGATCCCGGACGTCCAGCGGACCACCCCCGATCAAGCAGGAGAGTACCAAATTCCTGTAAGTATCAAGGGGGGTACATATCAGGCCTTGGTGGATTCAGGATGTAACCAAACCTCGATCCATCAAAGCCTGATGCAGCCTGGGGCATTGGATACAAGCCGCATGGTTAAGGTGCGGTGTGTGCACGGGGATGTGGTGGAATATCCGGTTGTCCCAGTCACGATACAGTTTAGGGGGAAAACGCATAGTGTTGAGGTGGCGGTTAGTCCCCACCTCCGGCATCCGCTAATTCTGGGGACGAATTGGCCCGCCTTTTCGGCATTATTGGGGTCGTTATGCGCGGATGCCGCTTGGGAAAACAAGGCTAGGAACGGGGCGGTGCGAGTGCAGGTTGGCGAGACTGATACGGGACCCTTGGGAACAGCTTCAGAGGAACCGAGCGGGGTCGAGAGACTGATTCTCTCGGACCGCGATGACTTCCCTCTGGAGCAGTCTCAAGATGAGACCCTAAAACATGCATTTCAGCAGGTCCGCTCTATCGACGGTCAGTCTCTCCAACCCGCGTTGCCCGTCACGTATCCTTATTTTGCCATAATTAAGGATCGGTTGTATCGAGTGACCCAAGACACTCAGACAAAAGTGGATACAACCCAGTTATTAGTACCAAAGAGCCGCCGGGAAATGCTTTTCCAGGCGGCTCACTCGAACCCGATGGCGGGCCACCTGGGGCAGGCGGCCACACTGAATCGCTTAATGACCCGATTTTTTTGGCCAGGCATTCATGACAATGTGCGCAGGTGGTGCGCGTCTTGCCCTGAATGTCAGTTGGTGAATCCACTGGCCGCCCCAAAAGCGCCATTGCGCCCCCTTCCATTAATGCAGGTCCCCTTCAAAAGAATTGCGATGGACCTCATCGGGCCATTGGAGCGATCCGCACGCGGACATCGTTTTGCGTTAGTCATCGTGGACTACGCAACACGATATCCGGAGGCAGTGGCTCTCCGCAACATCTCCGCGAAGAGTGTTGCGGACGCACTGTTTCGTCTGATCTCCCGAGTGGGGATTCCGAAAGAAATCCTCACTGATCAAGGCACGGCGTTTATGTCACCCACGATGAGCGAACTCTACGGATTATTGGGCATTAAATCCATTCGAACAAGCGTCTATCACCCACAAACGGACGGCTTGGTCGAACGATTTAATCGCACTCTTAAATCCATGATCCGTAAGTTCGTACAGGAAGACGCCAAAAATTGGGATCGGTGGTTAGAACCCCTCTTATTTGCCGTGCGGGAGGTTCCACAAGCCTCCACGGGGTTTTCCCCCTTCGAGCTTCTCTACGGACGACAGCCACGGGGGGTGCTGGACGTCCTACGAGAAACTTGGGAGGAGGGACCTTCTTTGGCCAAAAACGAAATTCAGTACGTCATGGACTTGCGAACAAAACTCCACACCTTGGGGCGGCTATCTAGGGAGAATTTGTTGCAAGCCCAGGACCGCCAGAGCCGGTCATATAACAGGGGTACAAAACTACGCAAATTCACACCGGGAGAGAAAGTGCTCGTTCTACTCCCTACGTCGAGCTCAAAATTAATGTCAAAGTGGCAGGGGCCGTTTGAGGTCGCACGACAGATAGGAGAGCTCGATTATGAAGTGATACGATCCGATAGGAACGGGGCACGTCAAATATACCACCTCAACCTGCTAAAAAAATGGAATGAGGTGGAATCAGTGTTGTTGGCAACGGTGATCGGGGGAGAGGATGATCTCGGGCCAGAGGCGAGCATTAAAGCGCAATCAGTCGCGCTGGCCCCTGGGGGAGATCACCTCTCACCGTTACAACTCTCTGATTTATCAAAATTGCAGGCGGAGTTCGCTGACGTGTTCTCGCCCCTACCGGGACGTACCGACTTGATTCAGCACCATATCGAGACCGAGCCGGGCGTGGTAGTTCGCAGCCGGCCGTATCGCTTGCCTGAACACAAGAAAAAAGTAGTTCAGGAAGAATTAGGCGCAATGCTCGACATGGGAGTAATCGAGGAGTCCAACAGTGACTGGGCGAGCCCGATAGTTTTGGTCCCCAAAACAGACGGCTCGGTCAGGTTCTGTGTGGACTACCGCAAGGTGAACGCTGTGTCGAAATTCGACGCGTATCCAATGCCGCGGGTTGACGAGTTGCTTGATCGGTTAGGCACGGCTCGATTTTATTCGACACTGGACTTAACAAAGGGCTATTGGCAGATCCCCTTGTCTCCATTGTCCAAAGAAAAGACAGCTTTCACCACGCCGTTTGGATTACACCAATTTGTCACGCTTCCTTTCGGCTTGTTCGGAGCGCCCGCAACCTTCCAGCGACTCATGGATAGGATTTTGCGCCCCCATGCTGCGTATGCTGCTGCGTACCTGGATGACATAGTGATTTATAGTCACGATTGGCAGCGGCATATGCAGCATGTGAGGGCGGTCCTGAGGTCGCTGAGGGGAGCGGGGCTCACGGCCAACCCAAAGAAGTGTGCGATTGGGCGGGTGGAAGTAAGGTATCTGGGCTTCCACTTGGGTCATGGTCAGGTGCGTCCCCAAATTGATAAGACTGCCGCAATTGCAACCTGTCCGAGGCCCAAGACCAAAAAGGAGGTAAGACAGTTTTTGGGGCTGGCGGGATATTATAGACGGTTTATACCAAATTATTCGGACCTCACCAGCCCTTTGACTGATCTTACTAGAAAGGGGCTACCAGATACGGTCCAGTGGACGGAGCCGTGTCAACAGGCTTTTACCCAAGTGAAGGCTGCTCTATGTGGCGGGCCGCTTTTACACTCCCCTGACTTTTCTCTCCCTTTCTTGTTGCAGACTGACGCGTCGGACAGGGGGCTGGGCGCA
The DNA here is from genome assembly GCF_024679245.1 of Pseudorasbora parva. NCBI lineage: Eukaryota > Metazoa > Chordata > Actinopteri > Cypriniformes > Gobionidae > Pseudorasbora > Pseudorasbora parva. Next base: position 4,789,896 of record NC_090178.1, read on the forward strand.
GTCCTGGCCCAGGAGGTGGAGGGGGGAGAGCGGCCGGTGCTGTACATTAGCCGTAAGCTCTCCAAGAGGGAAGCTAAGTACAGCACCATAGAGAAGGAGTGTTTGGCCATCAGATGGGCCGTTCTCACTCTCCGCTATTACCTCCTGGGGCGGGAGTTCACCCTCTGTTCGGACCACGCTCCTCTCCAATGGCTCCACCGCATGAAGGATACCAACGCGCGGATCACCCGTTGGTATCTAGCTCTTCAGCCGTTTAAATTCAAGGTGGTCCACAGGCCGGGTGCTCAGATGGCTGTGGCCGATTTCCTCTCCAGAAATGGGGGGGGGGGGGCTGCAGGCCGGACGGCTCCCCGGCCTGAGTCGGGCGGTGGGGGTATGTGGCAAGGGGGGCGTGGTTCAGCGAGGTCTGCAGCGGGAGAGAGAGCCGCGGGACGAGCGGTAAGTGAGTGGGTTGGAAGCAGATTAATAACACCTGTCTCTCGTTCCAGTAATGAGCGCGGAGAGGGGATAAAACCTAGGTGGAACCGGAGATCCAGGAGAGAGAGAGGGACTGCTGACGCGACACACACACACACTCACGGACATTGAGTTGTGAGACACGTTGACCCGGAAGCGGAACGTTTAACCGGAACCCGGAAGTGACTGAGAGAAATACACACGGGCAATAGCCGTGTGAAGAGACTGAGCTTTTGTTCTAATAAAGAGAAGCGTCAGCAGTCAAACCGATCCCCTTGTCCTCTTCCTTCCTTACACAAACGAACTTTATCACATCGTTCATGCTTTCATCACCAGTAGGGTGGACTATTGTAACGGCCTTCTCACTGGCCTTCCTAAAAAGACCATTAGACAGCTGCAGCTCATACAGAACGCTGCTGCCAGGATTGTGAGCAGAACCAGAAAATATGACCATATCACACCAGTCCTCAGGTCTTTACACTGGCTTCCAGTTACATTTAGGATCGATTTTAAAGTACTATTACTTGTTTATAAATCACTCAATGAGCTAGGACCCCAATACATCGCAGATATGCTGATTAAATACAAACCCAACAGATCACTCAGATCAGCAGGATCAAGTCAGTTAGAAATACCAAGAGTTCACTCAAAGCAAGGAGAGTCTGCCTTTAGCTATTATGGCAGCCGTAGTTGGAACCAGCTTCCTGAACAGATCAGATGTGCTCCAACAGTAGCCACATTCAAATCCAGACTCAAAACACATCTGTTTAGCTGTGCATTTACTGAATGAGCTCTGAGCACTGTATGTCCGACTGATTGCACCCTATCTTATCTCTTTATTCTTTTTATAATTATTTTAGTTTACCTTTGTTCTTATCTCTGGTTATTGTTTATTTTATATGTTCTTTTGAGTTGAATATGACGAGTGAAAACTGGGTTTGATGGAAATAGTAAGTTTGACAATAAGGTTTGAGTATGTGTAAATCTGTGGAGGGTATGATGAGTGAGTAAGGGTTTTAACAAGAAGGTTCCTGAGTAAAAATCAGGGAATAGTGATTAAAATGGATGTTATGAACGTGTTTGAGAAAGAAATGAATGAGAGGTGTTCTAATTAAGATGGTACATGTATGTAGGCTGTAAACTGAAGAATGTTTATTTTTATATCAGATCATTATTGTGGATCTGACCATTTTATTATTATTATTATTATTATTATTATTTTTTTTTTTTTTTTATTTTTTTTTTTTATTATTATTATTATTTTAATTACTATATCTTTACGACTGTTTTAACTATGCTTGTTTTTAATTCTTTATTCGTCCATATGGTATTCTTTTTTTTCTCATGCATTTGTTACCACTATTTTAATTAATTTCTATGTAAAGCACTTTGAATTGCCATTGGGTATGAAATGTGCTATACAAATAAACTTGCCTTGCCTTGCCTTGCCTTCTACTGAAGAAATAAACACACCTACATCTTGGATGCCCAGAGGGTAAGCAGATAAACATAAAAATTTCCTTTTTGGGTGAACTATCCCGTTAAAACCCTTATAACTTTACAATGTCTATCATAACTGTCAATTTGTAAATAACATTTTCTTTCTGCATTTCTGTTAACATATAGCCTGGATGCCAGCCGAACTTAGCCCAGCCCAAAGCATTTTTAGGTCGGGCAATTCGGTCTGGCATTGCTCCATTGAGGAGTAATTATGCCTGAACAGAAACTGTTCGGACCAATGAAATCATCAGGGCGGGCTTTAGACGATGACGGACAGATGATCAACAGTAACGTAATCATCACGTCATCAAAGGAGCTTGGATTATATTTGTTTGAATCCTAAACGGAGAGCTTGTTTGTATATGCATTCACCTTCATAATTTCTCTCAAAGATGATGATCATGTTGGGTAAGTACTCTGTGTATCAATAAATTCTTTTATTTTTTTACAACACCGGCAAAGATCGTGTATTCCAGCGCGTGTGCAGACAGGGTTGCCAAGTTTTTACAACAAAATCTGCCAACTAGCCACTAGCCCTAAACTATAGCTTCTCGGGGGGGGGGGGGGGGGGGGGGGGGGGGGAATGGTGTTTGGGGGGTAAAATGTGTGTTATTTTGGCAAGGTTGCCAGCTAAAATTCGCACTCATGGGTCTATATTTCACATAATAGTCGCTTCAACCCTTGGACATAGAAAACAACCGCGGAAAAAAACGCAGACTTGGCATCACAGTGCAGTTGAGCTCTGTCTGTTGACATTTGACAATGCGTCGCTTCGTTGCTCTGATTGGTTGTAGGTCTGTCTAATTGAGGTCTTTCCTGGTTCGGTTGAAACACGCCCCATAATCACAGCCCAATGGAGCATCAGACTCATATTCTGACTAGAATTGAGAATGACCACGTCAGGCTAGTTAACATTCTATAGACCGTTTCATCGAACGCACGCGCATTGCTACGGTTACGCGCCTGGCCCGAAGGTCTGTGTCTGTTTATCGGTCTGGCTAGTGGATAGTATGGCGCACTACTCAGTAGAAATACATTTTGACGTACTATTCTTGGTTAACATGATATAAATATTAAAAATCAAGCAGAGAGCACATGACACAAGTTTCTCAACATTAATCTTATATTATGAAACAAAGAAACATGCTATTCCGACGCATTGCGTAATTAAAAGGTGAGTGCGCACGCATTTATATAGGCTACTGTACAGAAAACGGCATATGGTCCTTAAAGGGTTAGGTCACACAAACATGTTAATTCTGTCATTATTACTCACCCTTATGTCGTTCCAGACCTTCGTTCATTGTCGGAACACAATTACGGGTTGGGATCCAGGGTTTCCGTTGTCCGGTAATTAGGCTACCGGACATTGGCCGGGAAAAAAATTTAATGTCCGACAAAATGAAATCTTTTCGGTCAAATTGTCAGATTAAAACTGCCTCTGTTTTTTTTCCGTCTATTTGAAAGTTAGGCTAATAAACATGTTGCATATACGGCCTGATTATGTCATTTTTTTAAAGTTACATAAGCTGCTTTCAGGAGTTTTTGACCGGCATATCATCAAAATGTCTGGAAAACGAAACCTCTGCCGGTCACTTTGACCGGCACCATTTTTTTCTAGCGGAAACTCTGGGATCAACGTGACGGTGAGGAATGAATGACAGGATTTTCAGTTTTGGGTGACCTACCCTTTAAGTGGGGCGTTTTCCCACTCTATATTAAAGACATAAATGGGAGATTATTTATAATAAACATGGTGCACAATTAAAATTAAAGATGCTAACGCATAAGAAAGATAACGCATCCTCTGGTGTTATTGATGTCTACCGGAAGTTAAGTTTGGGCCACAAAAGCGCGCATGCGTAGTAGCGTTTGTTTATGTTGCTGCCGTTGAAACCGTCATTATTGCATTATTTAATTAAAAAAACGTTTTATTATTATAGTGTTATTATCGTTATCGCGTTAACGCATTAATTAATTAATGCCGACAATTATTTTATCGCGCATTAACGTAGTTATTGATTATTTTGAAAGCCTACTGCCTCTGAATACACATACAGACAAACTATTGGTCACGGGAGAATACAGTGCTGTCTGTAAGCCAAGGGCTTGACATTCTTTGTCTGGGACAAATAAAATATTAAAATAACCAGAAACGCGAGAATGAATCAAATTTTTTGTTATTGTTGTTTTTATTATATTCAATGTAAACAGTGACTGATGAGTGTATCTCTGCCTCTGGTACGTTAACAAGCCGCGTTGAGGCTCGCGCTGCCGGTCTCTTTGTGAGAGACATTCGTGGAGAAATCAAAACAAATGAGCAGCAATATAAACTCACAAAATAACCATACTGTGGTAAAACTGAGCTTTTTGCAGTTGTTGATATTTATGATTTATGATATTCTTAATAACACAAGTCGACTTTGCAATCGTGAATTGTGTAGCGTGAATGGTGTAGCCTAGTTCAATAAGCAATAGCCTAATAAATATTAAGTTACTTACATTTTAGATCCAAACAACATTTTTTGTTCCATTACACCCATGATTTCACCGACGAAAATAGTTCCAGAGGAATGCAACACTCAGCGCTGTGTTTTGATACTAAATGATTCAGCGTTTTGAATGAATCATTTGAATAAACGACTCAATGACTCACTTATGAAGACGATCACTTGCTGCCTCCTATTGGCGGTTATGTTTAAAAGTATGATTGCATGTTTTATTTAGAACATCAATCTTATAACATTATTTATTGCAGCTGTATTTTTTGCAGTTTATATTATTTAATTTGATTGGTAACAGCCTACAGTGTCATTACTATTATAACTGAATTTATTAATCAAATGTAAGAATTTAACATGAAAGTGATGATTAATCGCGATTATTCACAGAAAATAATGTGATTAATCACGATTAAACATTTTAATCGTTGCCCAGCACTAATATATATATATATATATATATATATATATATATATATATATATATATATATATATATATATATATATATATATATATTGGGGGTTGAACGACTTCCATTTTTTTAAAGTCGACATTTATGTGATGAAAGTCGAGTCGACGTCGACTAGACGCTGATGACGTCATTAAAGAACATATAAGCCTGAACCTCGAGCTGAGACGCAAACGTGGGTCTTCTTATGCCCAGGACAGCTATGCCATATGACACAGCAATGCCTATAAGGTTATTAATCCTACATAACAGCTTTTGTATCAGTTCTTTTGTCTTATGGTTGTTATAGTTCTCACATATTTAGCACAATAAAGATTACATGTATATGAATGCATTAGTGAGTGGTTGTGTGTGAATTAATTCTACCTGGCAGCTTCTCTCTATTAATAGTGAAGTTGTAAGTTTTAGTTATCAAGAAATATACGCTAGAACTTTTCAGTTTCTAAGCCATTTTATTGATAAATCCCAGAACTGTGTTGACAATACATTTCTGTGCTACTGAATGGTTTAGTGTGAGGCGCGCGCGATCTCTGCGTGATCAGGCTATGTGTGTGCGTTGCAATGCAGCACTCAGTTTAATGCGATAATTAACGTATCTGTACAATAAGCGTGAATTCTCCCGATCAATTTTGAGCATCCAGATGGTATAACCAAACATGTCTGTTTGAAATGCTGTTTCATGCATACTGAGCTTTTTACACTGTTAAAGACTTGGATTCCCATCCTAAACATAGACAAAGTTTCAAAAAATAATGTTGGACATTTGATAGAGTATTTCTGTGTCAAAAATAGTCCTTCCGGTTTCTCACAAGTTTCAGAGAGTTTTTTTCGAGTATGGCTCGACTTGGCGTTAATGGAGCGGAAGGTCCTTGTATGGGCCGTACGGGCTCTTCTCCCTGTAGGGTGCGCGCGCGAGACAGGAAATGCACGCCCATAAACACTCGCTCAAGGTGCAGATCCAGTCGTCCGTGAACAATTGGGGCAGATCCATGTCGGTTATAGTCCGCGCCGCGCTCCACTTTATTCCTATGGGTGACGTCGAGCGACTTCAACGCTTCAGCACAGCATTCCGGGAAGGCAGCGCTGCATTTGAACCGATTTGAACGCAGAAATAACGGGAAGCTTCACAACATCGCTTAAGTTCGCGTCGCAAAGTGGATCTCCACACTCCAAGAAGTGTGTTTTTGATGGAGCGGTCCCAGCGATAAAGGTTCGGTCCTGCTTTAGAAGCAGCCGGTGAGTAAAACTGCTTCAAATGTCTGTGCTGTCGGCTATCGTCGCGTGAGTAAACATCAGTAAACGACATGGTCGCGCGCTTCGTCATTCAAATGCGCTAACGGACTCCATTGCTGTTCTCTGTATAACGTTACACTAGTCTGACGTGCAAAACCGTTTTGCTTGCTACTGCTAAGGTTTAGTCGCATACAATAGTCCATAAACCGAATCATGTCCTCATAAACTGCGAGTAAAGTCACACAAATGTTGACAGGCCACTAAATACAGTCCATACCACAGAGACGGACGTCCTGCTGCTGCTGTTTCTCCTGTTCAATTTATTTCAGCCTCAGATTTGATTCTGGATCATATATCTATTAGCTGAGATCGATAGCGATGGGTTTCTCCACGCTTGAGGACGTCACCGCTTTGCGCTCGTCATTCTTTAGCTCCGCCCACACGATACGCCTCCAGGCGCTCGATTTTTTCCGGAAAGACTCGGTACAGCCTATATTTCTTTTATAAATATAATAAAACTAAAGACTTTTCGGAGATATGAAGGATGCAATACTACTCTATAGGTACTCAAGATTGACATGAGATTGACTGAAACTGAGTCTTTCACCCCCCCTTTAAGGTCAACTAGTCGATTAGTTGACTAGTCGGTGCAACCCCTAATATATATATATATATATATATATATATATATATATATATATATATATATATATATATATATATATATATATATATATATATATATATATATGTAGTAATTTTGCACTGGAAACTTCTGTCACCATGTGTAAACATACTTGGCCATGGAGCTCTTTCTGATTTCTGATTAGGAATAAAAATATACCTCCACACACTGTATAACTCCAAACTGGGAAGAAAGTGACCTCACAGGAACAAGTTTGTGATGGTCTATCTAAAGAGATGGCAAGGTAAAAACAAGCAGTTCATATAAATAAATAATTCATGTGCAGTGAGTAAATGGTTCAGAAAAGGTTTGAAAGCATAAAGAATGAAAGCATAATCACGTTTTATTGAAAGATTAGTAAATCTTATTTCATTCAAATTTCATTCACATTTCAAATTGCACTGCTGCAAAGATTTAAGTAAAATATTAATGCAATGAGAATGTGAACACTTGATTTTCTCTTCCGAAAACCATTTTTAAGCTGCTCCTCTTCGGTCCATCCATAAAGCATTGGGTCACGGTGGCGTAATAGAAGGACATGCATTGAAGACGCATATGAAAGCAATCAAAGCACATCAATCAATGCAAAACCAGGCGTGATATGTTAGCGGATGCTGTCATCAGAGCTCTGTGTTCTCTCCTCTGGTTTCCGGCGGTTGAATAAAGGGCAGAGGAAAGCCGAGCGGCAACTAGAAGGAAGCAGCCGCCTCACCAGCTCCAGCAACACCTTCTTGAACGTCTCTCTAAGCACTGAAGAAGAGAAGTAGAATACGAAAGGGTCAAGACATGCATTCAGCGTGCTGGTGAGCAGAGCAGGTATTCTCCAATTACTGCTGTAGCCGCCGACAAATCCCTCCACATGTGAGATGCTGAAGGGCATGAAGCAGATGACAAAGACCAGAAGCGTTCCCAAAGCCATCCCGATGGCTCTATAACGTTTCTTGGCGTGAACTTTGGATAGACGGGAAAGTATGCAGATGCACTTGATGTAGCAGAAGCAGCAGATGAGGAAAGGAATAAGGAAGAAAACAATAAAAAGCTCCAGGCGAACCGGCAGGAGGATCTCGAGCTGTTCGGTGCTGAATTCTTCATAACAGGTGTTACGCTTGGATGGATCGGTGAAGTTGGGATTTGAATGTTCATGGTATTGCATGATGTAGACGATGCTGCAGTGAGCCATGGAAATCACCCAGAATATGACGCTGGCTATCAGGGCATTTAGAGGGTTGCGTTTCAGCTTGTATTTAATGGGGAAAGCTACACTCAGGTATCGCTCCACACTGATGGCCGTCAGGTGGAGGGTGCTGATGTAGATGGAGGAGAAAAAGATGAATACCGACAGTGGGCAGAGGAAGTACGGCATCGTCCATTTCATGTTGGCTGCCTCCACCATGCGAAATGGCAGGAAAAAGAGGAAGATCAGGTCAGAGATGTTTAAACTGAGTAACAGCACGTCCATCGGGGTGGGGCGTTGGCGGACCTTCTGGAAGAAGGTGTAAAAAGCCAAAATGTTGGCGGGAATGCCTGTGATCAACGTAAATCCGTAGACCCCCAACACCAGGTTACTGAGACCCACCGTCCACGCCATCGTCACTGTAGATGCCACGAACGCTCTGTAAGAAAAGACATTGATAGTCAAAAATACAAGTATTGAATTCAAACACATTGCCCTGTTAGAACTCACTACAGCAAGAAGTAACAAAGCCAAACCAAAAACACTTAATTCCAACACTGAATTTGTCACAAAACTATCTCATATAACTCGATAGGCCACCCATACTGATTTTATCTGAATATTATCAAGAAGGAGCAGGGAGAGTCCTGAAACTGTGTTGTTGATGTTAATCCACCCCCCAATTGCTATTATTTATTTATTTAATTATTTTCTTTTTTTGACAAGCAAACTCTGGATTTGTACATAGTTATTTGTGGTCGCACCTGTGGACCATGTTCAACCTTGGAATAAATAAATAATCATTAAAAAAATTCAAGTATTTTATTGTTAAGTTGCATGGATCAATATGGAAGCCCATTTCCACCATATAATAACAAACATTATTTGGTAAATCACAATTATGACAAAAAGTAATTATGAGATAACATATCAGACTTATGAAAATAAATAAAATACAAACCCGATTCCAGTTGGGACACCGCATAAATTGTGAATAAAAACAAAATGCAATGATGTGGAAATTTCAGAATACAACCTAGATGACATATCAAATGTTTAAACTGAGAAAATGTATAATTTTAATGGAAAATATGTTGATTTTAAATTTCATGGCATTAACACATCTCAAAAAACTTGGGACAAGGCAATGTGTGGCATCCCCTCTTCTTTTTATAACAGTCTGCAAACATCTGGGGACTGAGGAGACAAGTTTCTGGAGTTAGGAATGTTCCATTCTTGTCTAATACAGACTTCTAGTTGCTCAACTGTCTTAGGTCTTCTTTGTCGCAGCTTCCTCTTTATGATGCGCCAAATGTTTTCTATGGGTGAAAGATCTGTACTGCAGGCTGGCCATTTCAGTACCCGGATCCTTCTTCTACGCAGAAATTATGTTATAATTGATGCAGTATGTGGTCTGGCATTGTCATTTTGGAAAATCCAAGGTCTTCCCTGAAAGAGACGACGTCTGGAGGGGAGCATATGTTGTTCTAGAACTTGGATATACCTTTCAGCATTGATGGTGCCTTTCCAGATGTGTAAGCTGCTCATGCCACACACACTCATGCGACCCCATATCATCAGAGATGCAGTTTCTGAACTGAGCGCTGATAACAAATTGGGTTGTCCTTGTCCTCTTTAGTCCGGATGGCATGGTGTCCCAATTTTCCAAAAAAGAACTTCAAATTGTGATTCGTCTGACTACAGAACAGTTTTCCACATTGCCACAGTCCATTTTAAATGAGCCTTGGCCCGAGAAAACGGCTGCGCTTCTGGATCATGTTTAGATATGGCTTCTTTTTTGACCTATAGAGTTTTAGCCGGCGACGGCGAATGGCACGGTGGATTATGTTCACAACCATGTTTTCTGGAAGTATTCCTGAGCCCATGTTGTGATCTCCATTACAGTAGCATTCCTGTATGGGATGCTGTGCCGTCTAAAGGCCCGAAGATCACGGGCATACAGTCTGGTTTTCCAGCCTTGACCCTTACGCACCGAGATTGTTCCAGATTCTCTGAATCTTTGGATGATATTATGCACTGTAGATGATGTTACCTTCAAAATCTTTGCAATTTTTCTCTAAGAAACTCCTTTCTGATATTGTCCCACTATTTTCGCCACAGCATTGGGGAATTGGTAATCCTCTGCCCATCTTGATTTCTGAGAGACACTGCCACTCTGAGAGGCTCTTTTTATACCCAATCATGTTGCCAAATTAACCTGATAAGTAGCAAATTGGTCCTCCAGCTGTTTCTTACATGTACATTTAACTTTTCCAGCCTCTTACTGCTACCTGTCCGAACTTTTTTGGAATGTATAGCGCTCATGAAATCCAAAATGACCCAATATTTTGCATGAAATTTCAAAATGTCTCACTTTCAACATCTTATATGTTATCTATATTCTATTGTGAATAAAATATAACTTTATGAGATTTGTTTATTATTGCATTCATTTTTTCACAATTTGTACAGTGTCCCAACTTTTTTAGAATCGGGTTTGTAGAAATGGACAACATACTGAGATAAAGAAAAGAAATGACATACTAAATCATAATTGAGATAAAAAGTAAATTATGAGATGAAGAAAAAAGCATACTATCATAATTATGACATTTTCATAATTATTACAACAAAGTTGTGACATACTAAAAAAATTATGACATACTAAATCATAATTATGAGATAAAAAATCTTAAAACGCTAAAACAAAACTAATCATGACAAAAAAAAAGTTAAAAAAAAATGTTACAGTCAACAAGATGAAGTCGGCATAAAAGCCATACATATAAGTTAAATGGGAAAAACTGATACATTTCATTATATTAAAAAAAATGATGATATGAGTCAATTATGAGATTAAAAGATCAAAATTATGACATATAAAGCGAATTATGAGGGAAAAGATCATAATTCTAACATGCCATGCCTTCATTTCAATTTTTCCTGTAATGTAATTAGTCATAATAATAATGAATTGTGTGGTAATTTCGACTTGAAGCAAGAACAACTCCAGAATTCAAACTGGCTGACGATTAAACACTTTAACAATGTGTTTAACTGACGCTGTTAAGATTCTCACACTTGGCTCCTCACAAAAATAACATCCTTTAGACATGACAGGAAGTTGAAAAGCAACTTTTTATTACTAAAAATTGGCAAGTGAGGGTTGTCTTAAGTGGTCGACCAGTTCTCTCAGCTCCCCCACAGTCACACATGCAGCATCCTTTCTATTTTAGAGTAACTATAATGAAACAGCCAGAATCTCAGTCAGTTTAGATATCTTAGTTATTCTTTCTAATTTTATGTCAGGGGAATGTCCTTAAACACTAATCAAAAAAGTATAATTTTTTTCTCCTATTTTTAAAGAACGTTTGATGTACGTGTGAAATTGAAATGTTTAATTAGCATGATTCATGATATTACATGATGCACAACACTGTTAAATTAATTGAGATGATAAGGAGTGGATAGTGCCTTTATAGATGCAATATTCTGTCATTTTTTTCAACACCCCCCTCATATCAAACCCTGGTCTTAACCCCTGTTTTATTGGTTGGGTTTCGTTTGGGGTTTTTACGATACCGGTGCCAAACCCATACTTTTGAAACAGTACCGGTGCCTAAACGGTGCCTGAACCAATACTTTTAATTAAAAAACAAGCCACAAAACAATGGTAGATTACAATAAAGAATGCCTTTTTATTTATTTATTTTTTCATTTTTATAAATTCATTACATTTAACAATTTATTAAAAATTTTAAGTAGGCTATTCTTAAAATTTTGCAGAAATATGACCATACTCTCTGGCCAAATATTTTAAAACGCATCACCTTATTGTTTCCATGGCGATGCATCATGCTACTCACATGACACACAGCACTTTTTTCTTTTTTATTCAAAATATAGACAAACTTGTTAACTGATCTGATATTCTGATTTTCGAAATGTGTAAGTGAATCTGTGTTAGTTGATCTATAATGCGCTATGGGCGCCACCATGTTAGTTTGCGCCACAGAGAGTCGGATCTGTCGGGATTTACATCCAAATACTACTAAAATACATGAAAGTAAGTGACCGGTGAACTGAGAGAGGAATAGAGTAAACTATATAGTTAACTATATAATGGGTATTTGATATAAATAAGACACAGCCAAATTATAACTGAAAGGATTGTTATTGCGCTTCCATAGACACCAGTGTGTTTTGCTAGTACTTATGTGCTTTTAAATGTCGAAACCTAAAATAAAACTTAAGTGGTTGAAAACTAAGTAGTTGTGATATGCGCTGAGTGTGTCTTTCTCTCTGGCTCAGTGCCAGCGAAAGCACGTTTGAACTTAACCGAAATGGGGCACCAAAATCTGTGTTTGTGAAGTGACATTTATGATAGTTAAAATATAAACATTATTAAAAAGTTAACTAGCATATATTTATTTGTTTCATTCTTGAAAATGTTAATTCTAATGCTAGTTAATGCTAGTGGGTACGGAAAGTATTCAGACCCCCTTACATTTTTCACTTTTTGTTATATTGCAACCATTTGCTAAAATCATAGCTCGCAGCTGCAGGCATTCATGCAAACGGAACGGCGGAGCAAAGGGAGTGTTTCAACTTCTCAAACTAATTCCTATTAAAGTTAAGCTTCCAAAGGCATGAACTGAAAACGCGCCAGACTGAACAAGCGCTGTGAATGTATATGCCGCGAGCGCGGACACGTTTACCTCAGCTCTCTCATCATGAGAGCTCATTCAGCTCATTCATCACGGTGACCGTAATCTGACTCCTGCAGCGTTAGTGCTGTGACACTTCCTCAGCGGCTAAATCACATTCTACTGAACCTGAAGTACCTCTTTAAGGTTCCTAAGAGCACAGCGGCCTCTATAATCCTTATATTGAAGATGTATGGGACGACCAGAAACCGTCCTAGAGCTGGCCGTCCAGCCAAACTGAGCTATCGGGGGAGAAGAGCCTTGGTGAGAGAGGTAAAGAAGAACCCATGGATCACTGGCTGAGTTCCAGAGATGCAGTCGGGAGATGAGAGAAAGTTGTAGAAAGTCAACCATCACTGCAGCCCTCCACCAGTCGGGGCTTTATGGCAGAGTGGCCCGACGGAAGCCTCTCTTCAGTGCAAGACACATGAAAGTTTGCTAAAAAAAACTCCTGAAGGACTCCAAGATGGTGAGAAATGAGATTCTCTGGTCTGATGAGACCGAGATAGAACTTTTTGGCCTTAATTCTAAGCAGTATGTGTGGAGAAAACCAGGCACTGATCATCACCTATCCAATACAGTCCCAACAGTGAAGCATGGATGTGGCAGCATCATGCTGTGGGGGTGTTTTTCAGCTGCAAGGACAGGGCGACTGGTTGCAATCAAGGGAAAGATGAATGCGGCCAAGTACAGGGATATCCTGGACAAAAACCTTCTCCATACTGCGGCAGTGGCTCAGTGGTTCATGTAGGTTGTCTACAAACCAGAAGGTTGGTGGTTCAATCCCCGGTTCCACCTGACCAAGTGTCGAAGTGTCCATGAGCAAGACACCTAACCCCAGCTGCTCCCGACGAGCTGGATGGCGCCTTACATGGCAGACATCGTCGTTGGTGTATGAATGGGTGAATGTGAGGCAAAAATGTAAAGCGCTTTGGATAAAAGCGCTATATAAATGCAGTCCATTTACCATAGTGCTCAAGACCGCAGAACGGACCTAAGGTTCACCTTCCAACGAGTAAGAATTTTAGCTACACAGCTAAAATAATGAGGGAGTGGCTTCCAGCATCCAGATGGTCCAGAGGAAGGTGGAGTCCATCCAGAACTGCCCACAACCCTTCACCATCAAGGAGTTACAAAGGTTCCTGGGTTTTGCTAACTTTTACCAATGCTTCATCCATAACTACATAACTTTCATCAATTCTCCACTCACTTCACTCAAGACCAGTCCATGTCTGTCCTGGAACCTGTCTGCCACACAAGCCTTCTAATGTCTGAAAGAAGCCTTTCTTACAACTCCCATCCTGGTCCATCCTTACACAGATCTGCCCTTCGTAGTAGAAGTAGAGACCTTCACTAACGGCATAGGAGCTGTGTAGTCATAGTGGCAGGGTGATCCTCTACGCCTCCATCCATGTGTCTTCTACTCCAGGAAGCTGTCCCTGGCAGAGCACCATTATGACATTGGCAACCATGAGCTTCTGGCAATTAAACAACCATGAAGAGTGTAGGCATTGGCTGGAGGGAGCTAACCATCAGTTTGAGGTCATCACAGATCATTGTACCTGGAGTACCTCCATGATGCTAAGAGACTCAACCCCCATCAAGTCAGATGGGCTCTCTTCTTCACAAGATTTCATTTCATCTTAACTCACTGACCTGGTCACAAGAACTCTAAAGCGGATGCCCTATCCCGTATGCACTATCCAGAACACCAGAATCCTGTCCTCCAGAACCAGTTCTCTCTCCAGCCATGATAGTAAGTCCCATCCAATGGTCTCTCGGCGATTAGATCATCCAAGCCATCTGCTCCACCTGAGGGACGGATGTTTGTCCCTTCTGCTTTGCGTCTGTCCCTCATGGACATAGCACACCTCTCCAGGCTCTGGACACCCAGGCAGCCAGCAAACCCACAATCACTATTAATGGCCCACCATGACCCAGGATGTCCCCAGAGATACAGCTCTGAAAAAAAATAAGAGACCACTTAAGTGGTCTCTTAATTTTTTCCAGAGATGTATATAAAGGCTGCTCAGTCTATGCTATGACCAACAGTCCACAAAAACTCCCGGAAGGTAAACTAGTTCCACTGCCCATTCCATGCCATCCCTGGTCCCATGTGGGAATTGACTTTATGACAGATCTGCCCTCTTCATAGTTCCACACCTGTGTCTTTTGTGGTCGTAGACCGGTTTTCCAAAGTCTGCAAATAATACCTCTAAAGGGTCTACCCACAGCATTTAAGTTTGTCAAGACTTCTTCAAGTTACTGGGAGTAACTGCCAGACTCAACACAAGATCCCGGAGATCGGGAGATACCTGCCACCAAAACCAGGACAGCTGGAGTGGTTTCCTCCAATGGGTAGAGTTCGCCTAAAACTCCCTCCGCCAGATTACCACAGGATTCACTCCGTTCCAGTGTATGCTTGGCTATCAACCACCGCTGTTCCCCTGGTCTGGCAAACCATTTGAGGTCCCAGCTGTCAACCACAGGTTAGCAAGAGGATATGGGACTTGTGTATCACTCCTCAAACCACATTCTTAACCTCTGTAATCTTCCCCCACAGGATCTGGCGTTGATGACATACCTCCTGTTCCTGAAGTCACCGAAGAGGAACTCATCTAATGGGTCCATAACATCCTTGACTCCAACGATGGGGTTGTCAACTGTAGTCTCTCATTGAATGGGGAGAATACGGCCCAGATCCTGGGTCGCCCGAGATGGTGTTCTGAATCCTTCACTGCTCACCTAGTTCCAAGAAGAACATCCCAACCGTCCTGCTCCCAGAGAAGACTCACCAGCAGCCATATCACCCTGTAGCCCAAGACTGGTTTCCCACTGAAGCTAAGCATGCCTGGTCAGTACCTGGATGGGAGACCAACTGGGAAAACTAGGAGCTGCTGGTAGAGGTGTTAGTGAGGCCAGCAGGGGGCGCTCACCCTGTGGTCTGTGTGGGTCCTAACACCCCAGTACAGTGATGGGGACACTATACTGACAAAGAGCACCGTCTTTCAGATGAGACGTTAAACCGAGGTTCTGACTCTCTGTGGTCGTTAAAAATCCCAGGATGTCCTTTGGAAAAAGAGTAGGGGTGTAACCCCGGCATCCTGGCCAAATTTGCCCATTGGCCTCTGTCCATCATGGCCTCCTAATCATCCCCCTCTCCTGATTGGCTTCATCACTCGGCCTCCTCTCCACCAATCAGCTGGTGTGTGGTGAGCGTTCTGGCGCAATATGGCTGCCGTCGCATCATCCAGGTGGATGCTGCACATTGGTGGTGGCTGAGGAGTTTCCCCCCTTCAATGTAAAGCGATTTGAGTGCCTTGAAAAGCGCTATATAAATCGAACACATTATTATTATTATTATGTATTGATTATTATTGAATAAGTATGGTTTCACTAATAATAAATGTACATTTGCATAAAGCATGCATATTTGTCCATACCCATGTTGATTAGTGTATTAAAAACTTATTTTAAACTTAATTTAAGATACATTTACAATTGCTAAAAATTTGCAATTAAATTGCGATTAATCGCAAGTTAACTCATGACAATCATGCGATTAATCGGGATTACATATTTTAATCGGTTGACAGCCCTAATTATTACCATTGTTTTCTCTAAAATACTGCTTTAAGAATAGCACAAAGGTGTGTGTGACTGTTAATAACAACTACAGAATTATGTTACATATTTATTTTGTATGAAAGCTAGCGTTAGTTACTTATCGATTAACAGTGCTGCACAAGCTCTCTCTCACAAAAAAAAAATGCATCTGCATAGAGAGAGAGAAGATAACTGTAAAATGAAAATTGACGTGCTAGGTTTCAATTTTGTTCTTGCTTGCATTTTTTCTGTCAAAAAACTTAAACAGCCAAAACAAGAATTATGAAGGTAGGCATGTGTTTGTGTGCGTCTTGCAGACTGTCAACATCACATAGAGATTAAAAAATGTAAAAATTGCTGCAGATTAAATTGAACCTCTAGAAGTACCATATTCACATTATTTTATTTGGGCAGAAACCCTTATCACTAGATGTGTCCCGATAGTCAGACTGTATTATTTTCTTCACAACCAATTTTTAATGTTAAAAAATATGAGAATATATGAACCGCCTCAAACCCCAAGTCCCATCCCATCACACTGATAGTACTCAATAAAAAAGAAAAAATTAAAGATTGGCAGGTCTGAATATATGTTTGTGTGTGTGTGTGTGTGTGTGTGTGTTTGTATATATATATATAGTACATTGTAATAATCATTGTTACATAAAACTCTATTTAGAAATTACATTTAGAAATATGGGTTCCACATCCATGTAATATTTTTTCTATAGCCTATAGTTCTGAGAAGGTTGTCATTTTCTAACCAAAACTGACCAAAAGTATAAAGAAATTAAGCATTAGAACTTTCAAAAAAAACATCATCACAAACAAATCTGAAAAGAAAAAAACTGTGTACCTTATTTAATCAGTCCAGTACTACAGAAATGATGATGCGATTCTCCTCCGGTCTTCAGAGCTTTGTCTCATTATGTCATTTTGACACAAGCTGCATCTATGATGACAAAACAGGAAAGAAGCAACACATTTTTTGTTTTACTGAAAGTGGTGTTTTTTTTTTAACAGCACAGCCACAGAATGCTTTTTCTGTACATTGCAGACATCTATATATGTATGAATTTGGTTGTTGTTGAAAGTCAAAGAGGGCAGTTTCTTCTACTACAAACCTCATAATGAGAATTTCGTGTGATAGTTGACTTTGTTGATGCTGCACACATGGTGTGTGTGCTCACCTGCACACACTGCTCACCTGATAATGCGTACAATAAACTCTGTTAGAGAGCTAAATATGGCAATTTATTTGAACACCATAAAACACCATACTCACCTGTTGAGTAGTAAAAACACCATCTCCCATCTCTTTAGATTTATAATCTCTCAGTTCTCAACATCTCCGAAAAAGCACGCAAATGTTGATTCTTGTTTTATTACGAGCTCTGTCGAGTTAGATTTTTCCAGCAGATACCGGCGGGATCTTAAAAAGTCTTAAATGTCTTAAATTTCAAAATCTAAATTTTAGGCCTTAAAAAGTCTTAAAGGGGGGGTGAAACACTCAGTTTCAGTCAATCTCATGTCAATCTTGAGTACCTATAGAGTAGTATTGCATCCTTCATATCTCCGAAAAGTCTTTAGTTTTATTATATTTATAAAAGAAATATAGGCTGTACCGAGTCTTTCCGGAAAAAAACGAGCGCCTGGAGGCGTATCGTGTGGGCGGAGCTAAAGAATGACGAGCGCGAACAAAGCGGTGACGTCCTCAAGCCTGGAGAAACCCATCGCTATCGAGCTCAGCTAATAGATATATGATCCAGAATCAAATCTGAGGCTGAAATAAATTGAACAGGAGAAACAGCAACAGCAGGACGTCCGTCTCTGTGGTATGGACTGTATTCAGTGGCCTGTCAGCAGTTGTGTGTCTTTACTCGCAGTTTATGAGGACATGATTCGGTTTATGGACTATTGTATGCGACTAAACCTTAGCAGTAGCAAGCAAAACGGTTCTGCACGTCAGACTAGTGTAACGTTATACAGAGAACAGCAATGGAGTCCGTTAGCGCATTTGAATGACGAAGCGCGCGATCGTGTCGTTTACTGATGTTTACTCACGCGACGATAGCCGACAGCACAGACATTTGAAGCAGTTTTACTCACCGGCTGCTTCCAAAGCAGGACCGAACCTTTATCGCTGGGACCGCTCCGTCAAAAACACACTTCTTTGGTATGATTTGGTGAAGTCCTGACAGCAGTGGCGTGGAAATCCACTTTGAGACGCGACTGAAGCGATGTTGTGAAGCTTCCCGTCATTTCTGCGTTCAAATCGGTTCAAACGCAGCGCTGCCTTCCCGGAATGCTGTGCTGAAGCGTCGAAGTCGCTCGACGTCTCCCATAGGAATAAAGTGGAGCGCGGCGGGGACTATAACGACAGAAGTGTTCACGGACGACTGGATCTGCAGCTGAGCGAGTGTTTACGGGCGTGCATTTCCTCTCTTACTCTAGTGACGCGTGCGCACCCTACCGGGAGAAGAGCCCGTACGGCCCATACAAGGACCTTCCGCTCTATTGACGTCAAGCCGACCCATACTCGAAAAAAACTCTCCGAAACTTATGAGAAACCGGAAGGAGTATTTTTGACACAGAAATACTCTATCAAACGTCCAACATTAGTTTTTGAAACTTTGTCTATGTTTAGGATGAGAATCCAAGTCTTTAACAGTGTAAAAAGCTCAGTATGCATGAAACAGCATTTCACCCCCCCTTTAAATTCGCTGCAGTATTGAGTTCTAGGTCTTAAACAGGTCCTAATTTTCCTACGTCCATGTAATGCCCACTATGGTGTGTGTGTGTGTGTGTCTGTTTATTCTTTGTGTGTGTTGCAGTTCTTTCATTCGCTAGTCCTTGCTGTATTAAAACTACAAATGAGGCCAACATGCATCTTTTATTGCAGCCAATTAGCTTTTGTGTTATTTGCGCGAGTCACATAAAACTTTTTTATTCTTCAGACAGTTCTCCAGTTCTTCCAGTTCCGCGATCGTGAAAACGAAGGCGTATTCTTCTCACCTGCCATCTCACATAATGACCAAATAAAAGTATGTTATGCCTCATAGCCCTAAAAAAAAAAAAAAAAAAAAAGAGTTAATAAAGGCGATATAAACCCCAAACTCAATTTGCTACTGACACTGGCTGTGGATTCACTGGTTTAAAATAACAACACTTATAATAGGCTTACCATAGTGAATCAGGGTCAGACAAAAACATGTTTTGGAAGAAGATACGCACCTCAGCTTCATTGTCATCCCTAAGACACACCCCTTACCGCATTCATTTCCGGCTTTTGTTCACACGGCTCATTCCAGGACTGATCCCGCCAATATTACTAGGTCCCCGTTCTGGGATCAATCCCAGAACGTGTTTGCATTCACACAGAAGGAACTCTGGCAATTTTACAGCAATTTAATGTGCTGTGTGAAAGGGGCTTTAAAGGAACAGTTCACTTTGAAATTAAATGTTGATATGTTTTAGCTTACCTCATGCGCATCCGAGATGTAAGAGTATTTGTTTCCCCAGTAGTTTCAATTTTGATCATTTTAGGTCAAACCGTTCTTGTCTGTGCCTCACATAATGCAGGTCTATGGTCACCACCTCAAAGTGCACACACAGAGAAGTCCAAATTAAACAATCCCCCATCGTAAGTACACACTGATGGCCTAAGACACGAAACGAGCGGTTAGTGCGAGAAAACGAACAGTATTTATATCGTTCTTATCTCTTGTACACCACAGGAAACGCACGCGCGCCAAAATTGAAACTACTGGGGAAACAAATACTCTACATCTCGGATGCCCATGAGGTTAGCTAAAACATATCAAAATTTAATTTCAAAGTGAACTATCCCTTTAATGTACCTTTAATTTAAGGAATGCAGGTATATTTTTGAGCATTTCTATTAATCTTGCAAATCCAGCAACTAAAAGGTGGAAATAGATACATCATAGCTGTCATTTAATAAGGTGAAAAACAAAAATTACATTAACCAAAGTAATAACTTTAATCTGATACCTAAATTAAAAAACTACGTGTAACTTAACAGGCAGCCTCAAATGGCAACCTCTGTGTGGTGATCTTTTTTTTGTTTTTGTTCTGTGTTTAGTCAAGTGGTTCTCAAAGTGTGGGGCACACCCCCAAAAACACACACACACACACACACACACACACACACACACACACACACACAAAAAAGAAAACCACACTTACATCAGAGTATTTAAATGTGTGACTTGTCACCGTCTGAACAAGCCCAACACTGAAGTTGCTCCCCTTTGCCATAGAAAATCATTGAATGACTTTACACCTCAATAGAGTATGCATATCACTCTGTCCCATGTGCAGCTTTGGGATTCTCTAATCGCTCATATTATACTGATCTACAGGCAGAAACTAAATTCAGCTTAACCTATAATAAGATCTGTAAAAAGATGGACTAATGAAGCAGAGCAGGATTTACAAGCCTGCTTCAATTGCACTGATTGACTGTTTTTGAAACTGCAGCCACCAATCTGGGCGAGCTCACAGAGGCTGTAACATCAAACATTAGTTTCTGTGAGGATACATGCATTCCTACCAGGACATTCTTATCATTCACTAGTGATAAAACATTGTTTACTGGAAAACTCAAACAGATTTGCTTTGACAAAGACGATGCTTACAGAGATAAAATATTGTATAACCAGGCCAGAAACAGACTAACAAAGGAGATCAGACAAGCTAAAAGAAGCTACTCTGAAAAGCTGGAACAAAGCCAATGATTTGGCATCCATCTAAAATGGTCTGAAGAATCACTAGAACTAAAGGAACAATTCCAATTCCTAAAAAAACAACCCCACAACATAATCCCCCCTCTACCAAACTTTACTCTTGGCACAATACAGTCAGGCAAGTTCCATTCTCCTGGCAACCCCCAAATCCAGACTCGCCCGTGGGATTGCCAGACAGAGAAGGTGGATTGGTCACGCCAGAGAACACGTCTCACTGCTCTAGAGTCCAGCGGCTTGTTTACTCCACTGCATCTCACACTTTGCATTGCACTTGGTGATGTAAGGCTTGGATGAGCAGCTCGGCCATGGAAAAACCCATTCCATGAAACTCTCTACACACTGTTCTTGAGCTCATCTGAAGGCATTACAAAGGTCTGTTGCTATTGGTTTTGCAGAAAGTTGGTGACTTCTGCACACTGTGACCCTCAGCATGCGCTGACCCTGCTCTGTGATTTTACGTGGCCTAACACTTCATGGCCGAGTTATTGTTGTTCCCAATTTCTTCCACTTTGTTATAATACCATTAACAGTGGACCATGGAATATTTAGTAGTACAGTCAGGATGGCCGAGAAGATTATTGGATCCCTCCTGGCCAAGCTCTAAGATCTTTACACATGCAGAGTGAGGAATGGGACTAAGGAAACCACTTAGGACCCCACACACTCAGCCCAATTTCTCTTTGAACTGTTGCCCTCTGGCCTGAACAGTTAAAACCCTAATAATCATGCAATGTCTATCCTAAATTTCCATTTGTACATTACATTTTCTTTTTACATTTCTATTATAGTTTTATATTTAATTACATTTTTGTTATAGTGTAATAATTTCCATGTATATCTGCACTATGTCTGTACTTTCCTTCTGCACTTCAGTCACCAAGACAAATTCCTTGCTTGTGTAAACATGCTTGGCCATGGAGCTCTTTCTGATTTCTGATTAGATATAAAAAATTTACTTCCACACACTGTATAACTCCAAACTGGGAAGGAAGTGACATGTGCAGTGAGTGATTGGTTCAGAAAGGAGGAAAAAAGAATGAAAGCATAATCACATTTTATTAAAAGAGTAACAAACAGTTTTACAAAGTTGTGTCAAAATATCTTTGTCTCATTGACATTTATAGTAATGCTGCATATTAATTTGAATGTTAGAATTGTGTTAGAAGAATATTAATAATTAATGAAATATTAATGCAATCAGAATGTGAACACTTGATTTTCTCTTCCGAAAACCATTTTTAAGCTGCTCCTCTTCGGTCCATCCATAAAGCACTGGGTCACGGTGGCGTAATAGAAGGACATGCATTGAAGACGCGTATGCAAGCAATCAAAGCACATCAATCAATGCAAAACCAGGCGTGATATGTTAGCGGATGCTGTCATCAGAACTCTGTGTTCTCTCCTCTGGTTTCCGGCGGTTGAATAAAGGGCAGAGGAAAGCCGAGCGGCAACTAGAAGGAAGCAGCCGCCTCACCAGCTCCTGCAACACCACCTTGAACGTCTCTCTAAGCGCTGAAGAAGAGAAGTAGAATACGAAAGGGTCAAGACATGCATTCAGCGTGCTGGTGAGCAGAGCATGTGTTCTCCATTTACTACTGTAGCCGCCGACAAATCCCTCCACATGTGAGATGCTGAAGGGCATGAAGCAGATGACAAAGACCAGAAGCGTTCCCAAAGCCATCCCGATGGCTCTATAACGTTTCTTGGCGTGAACTTTGGATAGACGGGAAAGTATGCAGATGCACTTGATGTAGCAGAAGCAGCAGATGAGGAAAGGAATAAGGAAGAAAACAATAGAAAGCTCCAGGCGAACCGGCAGGAGGATCTCGAGCTGTTCAGCGGTGAATTCTTCATAACAGGTGTTACGCTTGGATGGATCAGTGATGTTGGGGTTCAAATAGTTGTGGTATTGCATGATATAGACAACGCTGCAGTGAGCCATGGAAATCACCCAGAATATGACGCTGGCTATCACAGAATTTCGAGGGTTGCGTTTCAGCTTGTATTTAATGGGGAAAGCTACACCCAGGTATCGCTCCACACTGATGGCCGTCAGGTGGAGGGTGCTGTTGGCGATGACGGAGTAGAAGATGAATCCCGACAGTGGGCAGAGGAAGTACGGCATTGTCCATTTCATGTTGGCCGCCTCCACCATGCGAAATGGCAGGAAAAAGAGGAAGATCAGGTCAGAGATGGTTAAACTGAGTAACAGCACGTCCATCGGGGTGGGGCGCTGGCGGATCTTCTGGAAGAAGGTGTAAAAAGCCAAAATGTTGGCGGGAAGGCCTATGATCAATGTGAATCCGTAGACCCCCAACACCAGGTTACTGAGACCCACCGTCCACGCCATCGTCTCTGTATATGCCAAACCTGCACGAGAAATAGAAATGTCATAATTTTTACCTCAAGCAAGAGCAATACATGCATCCAAAAAAACTGTCTTGGTTACGTATGAAGGAGGGAACCGAGACGTACTGTACATTGCACGTCACCAACGAATTGGGATCACTTCAGGGAGCCCCTATCAGCTTCAGGATTTAGCGAACAGGCCAATGAACATTGACGTGCAAGATTTGCATATCGCACTCCGCCCCGCCATGCAGGTATAAAGCGAAAGCAATCACAACGCACACTGAGTTTTTCACTGAGGAGCCGAACTAGTGACTCGGCCTGCAGTGATGGTACAGCTGGTTCAGGGAAATTCACGCAGGGAGATTCACTGCCGCTGTTTCGCAAAACCCGCTCAGCAGACTATTAGACAATTCTGGGAAAGCATCCCCAGGGAGGCCACTGCAGAAGCCACATCATCCCCAGAGGGAGTTACCATGTGGAGAATACATGTATGGACAGTGCAGCATATGGAAGTCCCAGGGGTTTCCCCGGCCATTGTAGGCAGGGGACAACAACAAACTGAGATGCCGTAGGGAGATGTCTCATGGAGAATACACTTATGGGACTGCCGTAGGGGTCACAACATATGGAACCCAGCCTAACACAAGTTCCACCAATGCATACGAGTCTCAGACCCGGCGTCAGACTGCCGCGGGTTGGGGAGGATTCGACAGGGTTCGACATTCTGGGGAACTCAACTGGAGCATATAAGCGCACGTATCTGTTCCATGGGGAAGGGAATGGTGCAGCAAACGACACTTAGAATGGGCACTTCGGTGTTACTGACTATGGGAAGTAAGCACACAGGAAGATACCGGCTCTGCACATAGGCTATCAAATCTAGCGAACGTGTTGTGTGTTGCCCAGCCGTCAGCTCTACAAACATCTGTCAGGGAGGCACCACAAGCCAATTACCAGGAAGAGGCCACACCCCTAGTGGAGTGGGCTCTAACCCCGAGCGGGCAGGGCATGCCAAGACGATGACATCTACTATCCAGTGGGCCAACTTCTGCTTGGTGTCAGCCTTTCCTTCTGCTGGCATCAGTGACGGACGAAGACATGCTCTGAGGTCCTAAAGCTTTGCGTTCTGTCCACACAAGTCCGCAGGGCATTTTTCAGAATTCCAGGCACATTTCGTCTACCGAAAATGCCTGCAGGTCCCCTACCCTCTTGATAGAGGCCAATGCAGTCAGGAGTACTGTCTTCAGAAACAGAATTTTTAACTCAGCTGACTGCAAAGGCTCAAAGGGAGGTCCTGCAGTGCAGTCAGCACAAGAGACAGGTCCCAAGAGGGTATAGAGGGAGGACCAGGCAGATTGAATCTCCTCGCCACCCTCAGGAACCTGACGATCAGACCGTGCTTTCTTACTGGCAATGGTTCATGTCCGGGGCGGCCAACATGTTTACCTGTATGTCCTAAAGCGACTCCATATCAGCTGGACCACCTGGGGATGGAGTCTCCATTCTCCCGGGAGCACTGGCTGTCATGAGAACTCATCGGCTGCATGATTGAGCAGGCCCGGAATACCTCAGATTCTTCTGACAACATAAGAGGAGATGGTGGGCAAGTTGTGACATGCAACAGAAGCGTAGACCACCCTGTTTGTTGATGTACTTAACGGCCATAGTGTTGTCCATACGGACAGAACGTGCTTGCCTCGCAACGTTTTAAAGCGGCCCAGTGCAAGACAAACTGTGAACAACTCCAGGCAATATATATGCTATTGCAGTTGAGGCCCTGTCAACAGACCCAAAACTGCAAGTCTGTTGTATGTGGCAACCCATCCAGTGGATGAGGCATTCGTGGAAACAACAGCATGCCTTGACACTTGTTCTAGAGGCACACCTGCCCGTAGAAATGAAAAGTCCGACCATGGGCTGAAGGTTTGGCGGCACTTCTGTGTCACTGAGACACGAAAGGATCCGCTGTGCCACACCCATCTTGGGACTCGTCGTGTAGCCAGCATTGAAGCGGTGTCATATGAAGCAATCCAAGCTGCATTGCTGCAGCTGCGGATGCCATATGCCCCAGGAGGTTCTCAAAAGGTTTCAGTGGTACAGCTGTCCTGAGTTTGAATGAATTCAAGCAGTTCAACACCGACTGGCCGCACTCCTCAGTGAGGCCACACTCCTCAGAAAACCGGACCGTTTAATGGTCCGCTTCTCCTCCGAGAAGAAAGGCACGGGGGCATGCTGAGAACCAGCGTGTCCCGTCCCAAGAAACCAATTGTCCAACCTAGAAGGTTCGGGACATGGTAGAGTTTTCCAATCAGGGGAACGACCAGATCCAGATATGCACGGGTGGAATGCCATCTTGAAAAAGACGCAGCGTTACCAGTGTTGCTCTTTTGTGAGGAAACGCTCTCCTAATGCTGAAGCACCCAGTGATCGACCACGGCAGAATACGGGGATAAGTGCTCATTGGCCCGTTCTCGAAGCTTTTAGGGGCTCCCTGAAATGATCCCAATTCCTCATAACGTCTGACGTACGTCGAAACATGACCAACTGAAAGGGAACTAGTTAGTTCATGGTAAACACTTTATCCCTCTGGTCCGAAGCCTTAAATTGTAAAAAAAAAAAAAAAATTATTAACAGGTAAGTTTTATTACAGCATAGCAGGTCCCATTTCCCCTCTCCCTTCACGGCAATTCCCTGGTTCACTTCGTGCCACTGAGGTGGCGGGGAAGTCTGGGCCGGCCCGTTGGCGTTGTGGGGACCGGCTCACTTTATAGATCGGTGTACCGTGATGGAGGTGGGGATGCTGATCCAGGTCCCGACGTGCCTCAAGCTGCCCCTGATCGCGCCAGGCTGCACCAAATACCAGTGAGTATTTAGAGGGGTACCTATCCGGCTTTGGTGGATTCGGGATGTAACCAGACCTCTATCCATCAAAGCCTGATATAATCGTTGGCATTGGATAATAGCCGCATGGTTAAGATACAGTGTGCATGGGGATGTGGTGAATTATCCACTGATGAAGGTTATAATTCAATTTTGGAGTCAAAAACATAGAGTGGAGGTGGCAGTTAGTCCGCACCTCCGACATCCGCTAATTTTGGGGACAAATTGGCCAGCGTTTGGTAGTCTATTGGGGTATTTATGTGCAGATGTCTCTTGGGACAAAAGAGGGCAGGGAAAGAGAGTGGTTGTTCAGGTGGGAGAAACTGAGCCGGGACTATCAGGTAGTGTTGCAGAGGAACAGAGCGGTGTTGAGAGGCTGAACCTCGCTGACTGCGATGATTTTCCTCTGGAACAGTCCCAGGATGAGTCGCTCAAAAATGCATTTGCGCAGGTCCGATCAATCGACAGACAGCTTCTCCACCCTGAGCAGCCGCTCTCGTCTCCTTATTTTGCCATATTAAAAGACAGGTTGTATCGATTGACCCAAGACACCCAGTCCAAACAAGATACAACACAGTTGGACTTTGTTAGTTAGTTAGTTCTGAAAAGCCATTGGGAAATGCTTTTCCAGACGGCTTATTCTAATCCAATGGCCGGTCATTTGGGGCAAGCGGCAACACTAAATAGTTTAATGGTCCGGTTCTTTTGGCCGGGCATTCATGAGAAGACGCGCACCACCTGCGCACGTTGTCATGAATGTCAGCTGGTAAATCAACCAGCCTGCCCAAAAACGGCAGTGCACCCTCTAGTGCTTATGCAGGTCCCCTTCGAGAGAATTGGCATGGACCTCATCGGACCATTAGAGCGATCAGCACGAGGGCAGCGTTTTGCATTGGTCCTAGTGGATTATGCAACACGATACCCAAAAGCAATTGCCCTCCGTACCATTTCAGCGAAGAGTGTTGCGAGCTATTGTTTAGTTTAATCTCCCGAGTGGGAGTCCCGAAAGAGATCCTCACTGATCAAGGCATGGCGTTTATGTCACGGACGTTACGCAAACTTTGCGAGTTGTTAGCCATTAAATCAGTCCGCACCAGCATCTATAACCCACAGACAGATGGTTTAGTGAAACGATTTAATCGCATGTTGAAGACAATGATCCAAAAGTTCGTACAGGAAGATGCCAAAAATTGGGATAGATGGTTGGAACCTCTATAGTTCGCTGTACGCGAGATCCCGCAAGCCTCTACCGGGTTTTCCCCATTCAAGCTTCTCTATGGATGTCAGCCCCGTGGGGTGTTGGACGTTCTCAGAGAGACTTGCGCAAAATTCAGTATGTAATGGACCTGAGAGCAACATTGGGGCAGCTATCCATGGAGAATTTGTTACAGGCTCACGACAAACAAAGCCGGCTGTACAATAGGGGAACGAAACTGCGTGAATTTACAACGGGAGATAAAGTGCTTATATTATACCTAACTTCTAGCTCAAAATTACTCGCCAAGTGGCAAGGGCCCTTTGTGGTCACACGGCGAATAGGAAATCTTGATTATGAGGTAGTTCGGTCGGATAGGAGCAGGGTACATCAAATATACCACCTTAACCTCCTTAAAAAATGGAGTGAGGTAAAGTCAGTGATGCTGGCAACGGCAGTGAGTGGGGAGGAGGATCTCGGGCCAGAGGTGAGCACAAAAGGTACATCCCTAGCTCTGGCACCAGGGGGAGATCACATCTCGCCGTTGCAGCTCACTGGTTTGCCGAGGTCTGTGATGGGAGAGAGAGTCGGAGGACGAGCGGCACCTAAGTGAATCAGGTGCAAACGATGAACACCTGTCTCTTGTTTCAGTAATTGGCGTGGAGAGACAGGTTATAAGCCACACAGGAGATGAGGATCAGAGAGACAGGATCTGGAGACACACCACGCTGGGATTTGAGCTGGAGGAATGCAGAGAGGAACTGCTTATATTTGAGAGACTGAGTTTTCTGAGCTGTGCAAAGTGCACATTATTTGACTACCTGAGTTATTGAGAAATAAACAGCCTCGAGTTCCAGCCAGCCGACCCCTTTTGTCTTCTTCCTCTCCCACACACACAAACTGTACTACACGCTGCATTAGCTTCCTTCAGATCATAATATTAGGAATGTGTGATATTTCATTTATTTTCCAGCTCACGTGGGGAAGACCGTTTGTGTGTTCGCTTCATTTCACTGCGGAATCGTTTATAAACAAGTCTCAAGAGCTGGATTTGCAGACACAATGTTGTGCTTCTATATTGGATACAACAGGAATGGTGCAACAAACTTATGTGAGTAAAACGTCTTTTTTTATATGTAATAGTAGTCCCGGGGCTGTACCAGACCAAAGTGTACGCTTGTCGGCAGAAATTCTTTCTTGATTTGGGCGCGCAGCCGTGCACGTGTGTGTGTGTGTGAGCGTGTGTGAGCGCTTATGCTGGGGACACTGCAAGCGTTCAGTGAGCATTTCAGTAAAGTTGCAGTTGCTGCTTTCAAAATAATCTCTCCCTCATATGAACTGAACTGACAGGGGCTAGATATGACAGCAGAGCTGAAGCTCATTAAATATACAAATCTTCTCCAATCCTAGCCGTGGGCGTTTACTTCCAAGTCTCCAGTGCTGCAACGCCCATCAAAACCCAGCGTTCAGGAGACAGCCTCAAAACCAGTGTAGAAAATAGCCTATTACTCATTAGTATGATTTGCTGTGGTGACCCCTGAAGGGAACAGCCGAAAGAAAAAGTAGAAAAAGAAGAAGACTTATTAGTTATGATGTTTTTGAATGTAAAAACCTCACGAAAGTCATTAGTTGACTTCAGCCAACAGTATAAAAAAAGAAAAAAGCCAGTTCATGACACCTTTAATTTCCTCAATAAAGCAGCTCTGCAGAAAACTCGTCCTGCTCTGTTCAGTTATCATACGACAAAATCAGAGCGGTTAGATCAACAATATTGTTGAAAATTAAGTGTCCCCAACTAAGCAACCCAAACTCCATCAGGTGACAGCAAGCAAACGTTTAACCCCTGTTTTATAGCTTTTAGTATCCGTAAAATATTTCTTTATAAGAAGTTTGTCTCATTAACGTAAATTATCACACAATGGAGCTTTAGGGTAGTAAAGAATCCTATTTCTGGCAAGTTTGACTTATTAAAACTTATATAAAAACAGACTAAACCAAATAACTGTACTAAATATGAATCTTGCAATATTAAATAAACATGCAGTACATTTGTGATATTATTAAATACATTTTGAATATATATCACAGGAAACACATAGGAACATATCACACGTTCAAGGTGTTATAACTGAGAAAAAAATAGTTCCGCAACGCACATGAAGAGATAAAATTGCACGATTAAGTGAAACATTTTCACACCAGGGTATTTGGAGAATCTTTACAACAACTGATACTAACAAAATAGATCTACACAACAGCAAGCTACTAACAAAATATTACTCAAAATGCATTTCCTGGAATACTTCAAACTGGTCAGCTGCAGATTTCAGCCGTCAAATATATCAGCTGCATCATGACTGGATATAGTCTATATATATATATATATATATATATACACTCTAAAAAATGCTGGGTTAAAAACAACCCAAGTTGGGTTGAAAATGCACCAACCCAACAATTAGGTTGTTTTAACCCAATGGGTGAGTTGTTCTTACCCAGCAATTGGGTTGTCTTAAGCAACATTTAACCCAACCACTGGGTTAAAACAACTCAACCATTGGGTTAAAACAACCCAATTGTTGGGTTGGTGCATTTTCAACCCAACTTGGGTTGTTTTTAACCCAGCATTTTTTAGAGTGTATATATATATATATATATATATATATATATATATATATATATATATATATATATATATATATATATATATATATATATATATATATATATATATATATATATATATATAATATACACATATATACATATATATCAAGGTTTTAATTTTCAGTTTGCATAACTAGTCAAAGATGGAAAGCTTGTTAAAGGGACATCAGATGGAAATACCAATGGAAAATATACGCTGCAAGTGAAATAACATTTATGACAGTTATAAGCATTATTAGAAAATTATTACAATATTATATATATTATTACAATATAAGCATTATAAGAAAATTAACTAGCATTAAGATTTTTAAGACTGAAACTAAGACATACATACATACTATATATATATATATAGCGCAAAATCGGCGCAGCAACTATTTAGATTTTAGATATGTAAATGTGATAGTAACTCTCACCAGCAACGAAAAATAAGCCCTTAATATACTTTTAGCTTTAATATA
Source organism: Pseudorasbora parva (assembly GCF_024679245.1). Classification (NCBI taxonomy): domain Eukaryota; kingdom Metazoa; phylum Chordata; class Actinopteri; order Cypriniformes; family Gobionidae; genus Pseudorasbora; species Pseudorasbora parva. The sequence goes on from NC_090178.1 coordinate 4,820,556, forward strand.
GCCCTTAATATACTTTTAGCTTTAATATAGCCCTTAATATACTTTTTTAATGTAAATATCAAAACGCAGGAGGAACCTGTATTTCTGTGATTTTGTTCACAGAGTTTATGCAATAAGGAATTATTAGGATGTAATACAATACATGTTTGTGTATATATAGTATTACATTCTAATGATCTTTATTACAGAGAATTTAATACAGAAAATTTGATTTAGAAATATGGGTTCCACATGCAGTCATTTTGATTGACATTTTCTGACCAAACCTGCAAAAACAATTACCTGTTGAAGCATTAGACCTTTCAAAAGAACCATTAATCCCAAACCAACCTGGAAAAGAACAAAACAAATACTGCATACAGAAGCAAAATGTATACCTTACTAAATCAGTCCAGTAGTACAGAAGATGTGATGCTTCTCCAGTCTTCAGAGCTTTGTCTCATTATGTCATTTTGACACAAGCTGCATCTATGATGACAAAACAGGAAAGAAGCAACACATTTTTTATTTCACTGAAAGTGGTGAGTTTTTTTTTAACAGCACAGCCACAGAATGCTTTTTCTGTGTGCATTTTGACCTGATTTTAATTTTACTCAGTGGATTAAATTACAAGATGGGAAGTCAAAGAGGGAAGTTTCTTCTTCTACAAACATCTTTATGAAAATTCTCACACACACACACACACACACACACACACACACACACACACACACACACACACACACACACACACACACACACACACACACACACACACACACACACACACACACACACACACACACACACACACACACACACACACACACACACACACACACACACACACACACACACACTGCTACAAAAAGAAGAATGAATGAGTACAATTAAAATTGATTCCTGACTTGGAGAACTTGCATTAAAGGTGTAATGAAGAACAAAGCGAATAAAATTTGGATAATTTATTTGTACATCTGATCAAACATTTACTTTTCATCCTGTTTTTTGCTTGGCCTGTCAACAATCTATTTTACTTCAAATCATTAGCATTTTCCACATCATTAACATAAAAATTAAAGAGCTTAATTAATAGCGTGTCCGTTAGGTGGGTCTCCTTCATACTCAAATGCACAATCCATCCACAAAAGCACCGTGGCGGATCGCAGTAATTGAGCGGCGTTACAAGAAGCATCTGTGAGCAGAAAGCTCAATAAATAGTTGCGAGAGGACAAATAGTGGCAGTCCATTATTTATCATTTAGTAGTTCAGCTCTGCCAGTCATCCTAATTCATTTGGATTTTGTTCGAGAGTTCCTGTCTGTGGAAAAACACTGCATTGTGTTTTATTTTCAGATACTTGAGCACAAGAAAAATCCCATAGCAGCATTGTTCTGATGGATAAAACTCAACAGCCACGGCTTTCACATGCCTACGTGACAGTTGTGCAGGAGAAACAAAAAGATCAGTCCTTTTATCAATAATGCGGTCGCTCCGACAAAACACAAAGATTTGTACGGCACAATAAGCGGAGGGCCGGAGGAATGGCTGAGCATGTTTCTTTCCACCAGAGAGACATTGTGCTTTGTAAGAACGTTTTTTTTTTTTTTTGCAGTGCAAATAGCATCGAACTCGACGAGGGCTGCATTTTCTCAGCGTCTGGGTCTGCCTCTATGGACCTGGGGGAGACAAGAAGGAGAAAAGAAAGAACAAAATGCTTCATTTGATATAAATCATGTCTAAAGGCCCTTTCACATCACCCGAGTCAGCGCTGCCCAATGAACTGCACTCAGCATCAGGTACAGTGTTACCTCAGTTTAAAGTTCAACACCATTTGCCTCTAATGATTTTTGGACAATTTGCATGATGTATGCAAAGTCTAAATGTCCAATGACAAGTCTGACTTCACACACAAGTTAATCATTTAGAGTAAAAGACACCACATCATTTAAAAATCTAACTTTATGAAGAGATGCATCATGATGCATTGTTACCTTTTCACTTTCACATCCACTTTTCATACTTTTGGCGTGCATGGTACTCCACTGCTTTCGAATTAGAAGCTTTTGGCGTCATTTCACACCCACGCGGAATTTTATCGTCATGATTAAATTACATAATGGGGTATAATTTTGCCATTAGACATATGTTAGAGTGTGATTTTTCATTTACACTATTTAGACATGTTTTAGCACATAACCCAAACGCTAAACCTACCGATTTGTATATTATTATAATATAAAAGACAGATACAACTACAGTCAAAATTTATTCAAAGAGTGTTCTGAAGCCAAAAAATTGGTTTGTGTGAGCAGCGGACCCAAAAGCAATCACCGTCTCCATCTGCCGTCGATCTCAGATCCTGCGAACACACATTCAAATATTGCCACCAAAAGAAGCATTAGTCGTCTTTGATTGTGAAATGTGTTTCTTGTGACCGACTACATCATGCGAACGTTTTGGGTGTATCTTTGAATGAGATACGACGTTCACGGAGGGGATCATTTTCAGTCATTAAAACCTTTAGTTCTACTCTATTCTTCATATAAAGATAGCGTATGGCTTCAGAAGTCTTGGAACGCAACACAATACTGTTTTTTGTTCAGATTTTGCAATAAATACATGAGACTGTACTTTAATTTGCCTGTAATGTGTTTTATACCGTTGAGAAGTGTCAACGGTTTTGGGTGGGGTTATGTGTGCCAAAATATCAATGAAAGTATACATATTGATCAAATAATTTCTACTTTTACAAAAGTAAAAAGAAAGTAGTGCAAAGAATTAAATTCATAAGAATATTGTCCAGAATATTGTCATTTAAAAGTTGTTGTTGAGGCCCTAAACTGATGTTGATGATGACATGTTGTGTTTTGGCCTTAAGCTCCACCAAGTCAGTAGTGTTTGGGCATCCGGGTTGCCAGATCTGCTCTAGTTATCACATCGGCAGCTACAAACGTTCCTGCTGATCCTGCAGCCAATCTGGCAACCTCGAGTCAGGGGGAGGGGGAGAGGGGAGAAACCTGCAGTACCAGTTTTGGCCACAATCTTACATACACTTTTTTTAAAGTTCTGAATAATTAAGGGCGTGGACAGTGGAGTGACAGGTGGATAGCCATTTATCCACTGTCTGTTAGTCATTACATCACCTCAGCTCCGCCCATGTCCCGTCTCTTTGCCCATTTTCGGTTATCCGAGTGTGAATCATGATGACGTGCTGCCAAAATCACGGACACTACGTCCATATTTTTTACAGTATATGGTGAGAACACATTGTCCTTTACTGTCATCATCTGATGCTGATTTAGCATTCTTCCATGTAACTTGTAATTGTAAACATGTAAATGTCTCATTTTGCCCAGAAGAAAGTCAAACGGGTTGCTGTTTAGTCTGACTAGAGGGTATGCATTGACGTCACTTTCCCGCCGGAACATGGACTGAGTGGCAGAAGAGCTGCTGCATGACTGGATTTAATAGGGGAAACTGCAAAAACATGAGTAAAACAAACGACTAACAGTTTAAATCTAATGGCTGGACTCGATAGTGTTCTTTACCAAAAATCCAGTGATCCATGGATATTGACATGCAGCCAGGAATAAAGTTCCCTGGTGTTTATATGTGGCCGATTTCAAAGCCAGGGAAATACATAAAGCTAATTCGCCTGGGAATGCTTTATATAAATACAATATAGATATAGGTCTAAATCCGGGTGATCACTTATTTAATTTTTACATCGTCCAGCCCTAAAACTTTAGATTTTGGTAGTGTCTATCCAATCTTTCAGAAGATTGTACAAAATGAACTGATGAGCAGGGCCACACGCAATCTGTGGACTTATTTTTGTGATTTCTGTGCTGAATTTTGGGAAAAACCCTGAGGAATGGTTTTAAATGTGTTAAAAAGATCTAAAAGTATTGGAACTGAAAACATTACAAATAAAATATCGACTTATTAACTTTAATTTAAGGTTAATGATACACATACAAATTGAACATCTTAAATAAATAAACTATTTCATCATTCAACAATACAGCAAAATAAATAAATACCTACCCAAGTAAATTAACTACTGTTTTTTATTATTTTATTTTAATTTAAATAGCTATAAATAAGTCATTTTTGTAGACAAATGATGTTTCCTTAACTCATCTAGGGTCAATTTAATTTTAGACATTTTAAAATGTCACAAAAAAGTGACACATTAATCAGCTCAGACTACTACACGTCACAGTCGCGCACGCGTAGGCTGAGTATCCTTCTCAATATCACTCTCAGCTCTTATCTCAGGAAGTCTGTGGGCGCGGATTCCGCGTGGGCTAGCTGATTAGATACGATATATAACAACAATACAATATATAGGATATGATTTCACCCGAAAATTCAACATGCTGACACAAAATAACTGCAAATGCAAATCCACGGTTTGCTGCCTAGTTGTTTCCTTGCATGCAGAAACAGTAATGAACCCGTTTTTTTCTTTTTACGAAAGATCACCACGGATTACACAAATACGTGTTTTCACTGTTTGCTGTGAACATTGCACACTAGCGGCCTCGTACAATTGCTTTTCACCAAGCGGTGCACTGAAGCCTTGTTGCCTTGAGTCATGTGACATTAACATATTCACATCCTCATAAGTGACTGATTTGGAACGGACTACATCAATGAAACACAAATAGCATACAGCTGAGCTGACAGTGTGATATTTTTATACGCATTAATCTATAGCACATTCCAATACTGAGTAAAATACTTGTACAATAATAATTTCTCATGATTTCAGATTCATTTAGGCCTACTCGTTGATCATTGCATGCTGGGATTGCATGCACCATAAAGGATACCATGAATGTGGCCAAAACAAGATGTCTTAGGAAGCAGCATACTCATAAAATGCATTATGAATCTCAATCTTTACATCAAACGCTGACTGGGTTTTGGAACAGAGCGTCACTAAAACATAGAAGTCATATTTATATAATCAGCACTTTATCCATTACAGATTACTTCACAGTAACAAACAGTGTAATGTTAATGTAATAAGTAAATAATAAGTTGATCAAGGTTAAAAAATAAAGATGAAAATTAAGTTAAAACTGGTTGAATTATTTTGGCCACGGTAAAGAAATTGAAAAACATGTTGCCAAGTTACTAACCTGTTGCATGTGCATTGGGTGTCCATGCATGGGATGCATTCCTGGCAATCGTTGAGGGCTTGTATGCCACACTTGAGTCCGTCTTTGCACGTTTGGAGATCTGTGTTTGCGTTGCACGTTCACAGGCTGGATGTTGCGTGCCTGATGCATGCGTTCACGTGGAAGCGCCTGGAACTGATCCGGCCTCAACACCGGAGGTGGAGTAGGAGGCCTCTGACCTGCTTTGTTGTGTTGCTGGACGGGTTGAGAAGGTCCAGGGTTCTGGAGGGCAGCTTGAGTCTGTTGGATCCTGTTGTCGAAGGGGTTATCGGTCTGGGTGGTGTGTTGGCGTAGTGCAGCCTGAGTAAGAGGAATGGATGGCTGAGCACCAGTCTGATGTGGTCTGGTGGCAGTTTGCGTCTGAGGATGTGTTTGAGATGTAGTCGTTCCCAAAGGCAGACCAACGTGGTTTCGATTCTGACTTTGAGAGGTTTGGGTTTGAGGTACTGTAGGCTGTATTCTCAGCTGTGTTCTGAGGCCCTGTTGTATTACTTGGCTCTGCACATTTGGGTCCATTTGAGAGTGGCTGAGCACGTTGTGAGCGATTGGTCTTTGGAGGTCTTCTCTTTGGGAAGCAGGAGCTTGGGCCATCCTGGCTTCACGATCAGTCTCCCGGTGTCTCCCATCAGAACGACCAATGTGGTTTGGATTCTGACTTTGAGAGGTTTGGGTTTGAGGTACTGTAGGCTGTATTCGTGGCTGTGCGCTGATGCCCTGTTGTATCACTTGCCTCTGCACATTTGTATCCATTTGAGAGCGAAAGATCACAGTGTGGAGGTCTCCTCTTTGGGAAGCAGCTTGGGTCATCCTGCCTTCAGGTTCAGTTTCCCGGTTTCTCCCACCAGTACGACCCCGCCTTGCATTTCGTTGTGGAGATCTAGACCGCCCATCCGAGGATCTACTGCTGTCTGAGCTGTCGACTTCACGGTTGGGGTACGCTGGCGTTCCCTGCAAACGGTCCCAAGGCATCTGCTGGGGGCGCGTGCTGGTGTCATTTAACTGATTGTTGGTCCTAACGGGGCTTGAATGTCGAGTTCGCTCTTCTGAAGATTGTGAGTTGGCAGTTCGGCGGTTTGCATAGGTTTGGGTGGTAGGGTGCGAGTGGCCCGTCTGAATGAGGGCGTTGGATTGGCGAGATCCATTAGTTGTAACATTACTAAGAAACGTCTGTGTTTGATTACCCAAACTCAAAGACTCAGAGTTTAACAAACCATTGTGATGGTTGCTGCTCGTATGCTGACTATGTAGAGCACTTTCTCTCTTGTCTGCATGTTGTTGGATTGCCTGACTTGGCTGGTTTGCTTCTGGAGGGTATGTGTTTAAGTTGACATGCACCGTTTGAGGTTGTGTATTGTTAAGCTGGTCAGTACGTGGCAACGTGTTGAGGTTTACATGAACTGTATGGGCAAGTGCCCCAGGCTGAGAACTGCCCGTTTGTATGAGAATATTAGGATTGTGCTGGACAGGCTGTGGGAACAACCTCTGAGGGTTATTGTTTGGATATGAATTGTTGTTCTGATGCCCATTGTCTGGGATTGCACTGAAGTTGTGGTGTGTGTTCAGATGGTCATTATGATGGAGTGGGTTGGAGCTGCTGGGAATGTTTTGTGACATTGTGTTGATGTTCCCATTGTTGTTATTGGGAACGGCGGTAAAGTTCTGTGGCAGTGAGTTGTGTAATGTTGGATCAGGGTGGTTTCCATTGACAAGAGCACTGTTTGCAATCTGAAAAAAAAGCGGTATTGTTGTAAACTGAAAAACACATCATGACCTTTGCGATGATTACAAGGTACTTTTATGTGGCCATTAGGTTTTATGAAATATATTACATTAGTTTTGCAATCCTTAGCTTGCAACTAGTGAGTATGAGTCTTAATATGAAGAAGTTTTAATATCAAACTGTTGTAGTTGGTCAATTTAATCTAGGACCTTTAATCTAAGATCTTAAATGAAATCTTTTAACCACAATATTAATAATAATAATTATTATTTTGGTTATTATTACAAATAACCATTATTAGGTAACACTTTACTTGAAGGGGTGTGCATAAGACTGACATGACATCTTCATAATCATGAAATGAATGTCATGAATATGAAGTTTTCATGCATGTTTATGACAACTGCCATTAAGTGTCATTTGCTCAATTATGTCCTTTTAATGCAAAGATAACATTATGAGATGTCTTTGTTATGACAACGTGACATAAACCAATACATCATAACCTGTCAGTGTCTTTGACATGAAAACTTGACATTACCAAGACAACATAACCTGTAATAAACATGAAACTACTTAGCTTTAGGGTTAACATTAAACTGTCATATGGTTTTGATGTTGACTGTGGCCATTAAACTGTCATACATTTTTTTCAGTGGCAAAAGTTTAATTTATCATTAAAATGTCATTAAGTGTTAATACTCTGTCAAATGGTTATTTTATAACAGCATTATTAATATTTTTCAGTTCATTTAAAAAAATAAAAAAAAAGTCCTCCGCCAGCTTCAACAGAAGGTTAGATAATAGACAATTTCAAATGTTTTAAAAATATGAACAGGAGTTCGAGAAATAAAATAAATCATTTATTTTTAAGACCTGTTCTCTAATCCGAAAAAAAGGAAACACATACACAAATAATGGCCATTACACAAAATAAATATATATTAACAGCATATACACACATAAAAAAATACTGAAAAATAACACTGTCAAATTACTTCACTTTATAAATTATCATCCGATATATAAAAATAAGAGAAATAGTCTTTGGAGCCCCACCCCGGGCTGAACAGGGAATGGTTGCGGCTAGGTCCTGGGCCAGAACAGTATATATAGGTCCAACGTTTACGCCTGAACCCCTTTTGACAGTGCACAAGCTCACAGGATTCAGCCATAACAAACAGACGAACAAAGAAATGGTAAGAATAAACTCAAACTATTCATTAAAGAGTAATCGCATTTAACTCCAAACAAAAGTTTAAATAAAGTATATAAAACCCAAAATAATGTTGCTGTGAGTTTTTCTTCTTACTGCAAACTAAATTTACATTAAATACCTAAACTAACCTGACTGAGGCTCAGCCAACGTCCATCAAAGCGTACACCAAACCAGCGGTGCCACCATAGACATCAGATAGGTGTATATGATGTCTGTGGGTCAAACGCTATCATTTTGAGCTGAGTTTTCAATGAAAGGTACAATTTCCTCTATTATGCCATAGTTCAGGTCAAGAAAAATATTCATGGCACCGTTATAAAATTACTTGACAGAGTAATGACAATTAATGACATGTTAATGACAAATTCAAGTTTAATAATTAATCTGTTATGTCATGTTTATGACATTATTTTATGTTATGCTATGTCTTGGTAATATCAAGTTGTCATGACAAAGACACTGACAGGTTATGATGTATTGGTTTATGTCAAAGACATCTCAAATAATGTCATCTTTGCATTAAAAAAATGACATAATTAAGCAAATGACACTTAATGGCAGTTGTCATAAACATGCATAAAAACTCCTTTGTGTTCATGACGTGTCACGTCATGATTATGAAGGTTTCATGTCAGTCTTATGCACACCCCTTCAAGTAAAGTGTCACCCATTATTATTATAATTTTTTTTTTTTATTATTATTTGTAAGAGAATATACAGTATATATATTGTAAATTATTTCATTTTTTTAAGCCATATCATCATGTCAACAAAATCTAAATATTGTACAATATACATATTCTTTTTTAAATAATAATATGGCTGAAAGAAATCGATATAATTTACAGCCCAAAGAGGTATTACTCTACATTACACAGAACACGAAAGAAGAAAGTGTGTCGTACTGTGATGCCTTCATTCTGGTTTGTCTTCTGGAGTCCAATAGCATCTTTGAGTCTCCGATCAACTGTGAATATGAGCATATGAGCATGTCAGAGACTTAGCATCAAAAAGCAAAACAGCAGACAGAAGCATTCAGGAGGGACATACCGTTTCTTTGCCGCAGAAGCACAATAATGACAATAATAATAATTATGAGTGCAACAACACAGGCAACAACAATCCCTGCTACGGCCCCTGCACTGAGACATGTACCTGCGAAGCAGAAAGGTGAGATTTTACATATAAAGACTTAGATTTGCAAGCAGAAGACATAAATGGAGCCAGGGCATGAAGGGCAAGGGAAAAAAAACACATCAGAAACATCAATAATGGAGCTAGAAAAAAAGGGAAAATATCCTGCAGAGGAAATGCATTGTAGGCGGATGGAAATTATGACTCCTTCCAGTATGTTGACACATGAATTTATCAATCTTGTAGTTGATCACTCTCTCCGGTCAAGAAAATTAATGTCAGGCCGAAGAATGAACTGACAGAGGCATCCATCACGGTGGTGCCACAGAGAGCCATTAACTCACCCACAATGGCCAGGTTTATCTGCTGCTTTAAAGCCCCTCCTGTGATGTCATTCTGTGCCGTGCAGGCATAAGAGCCACTCTGATTGGTGGAGAAGATCTGCAGACTCAACACACCACTTCCTGATTGGCCGGCGGTTACCGGCTGGCCGTTAAGTTCCCATGAGAAGGAGGCAGGAGGTAAAGAGGTCGACGTACAGGTGAGACGCACCGTCTGTCCCACCGTGGCATCTCCACCGCCAACACACTCACTTGAGGTCTTTGTCAACTGTGGGGCGTCTGGACCATCTGAGTAACCAATGATATTAAAGATTAAAATACTTAAAGGATTAATTCACTTCCGAATTAAAATGTTGATGGTCCCTTTAACACATTCTGCAATGTTGCAACTACAGTGTTAGAATAAGTTGACATGTATAGTTGCAAAGTTACTTATAGTCAGTAGAATGTCTGTTGAAGGACCATCACAATAAACAGTTAGCAGATATTAAGGAGACAGTCTACTAATACTCTAATGATAGTTAGCTAACATGTAGTTGCAAAGTTCAAAATCGACCATCAAAATAAACTGTTACCAAATTTTCTGATACCCCCCCTCCCCAACACACACTGTATATTCTATCTATCTATCTATCTATCTATCTATCTATCTATCTATCTATCTATCTATCTATCTATCTATCTATCTATCTATCCATCCATCCATCCATCCATCCATCCATCCATCCATCCATCCATCCATCCATCCATCCATCCATCCATCCATCCATCCATCCATCCATCCATCCATCCATCCATCCATCCATATTAGCGATGTCACAATACTCAATATAATATTGAACCGTTCGGTACGGCATTCACGGTTCAATAAGCGCTGGTGAATTGCGTTGTTTTTTCGGTTTTGCATTGAATTAATTATTTCCATTTCCCTCCGTTTGAAATATTTCTCTCAGTTTATTTCAGCTCTTTCTGAGTGTGCCTGTGAGTGTGCCTGTGATTTGAGCAAATATCCAATCATATGCACTAAAGTTAGGGGGTGTTTAGCCGCGTTTTAAAGATTAAACATTTAATTTGCGTGCAAGGCACGGACTGTTTAATGCATGCACTGTTTTGCATTGAGCGTGCGCATTAAACGTCTGTCAAACAGGTAAATACTGGACAGTCTTACTGCGCTAATACTGTCAAACACACACAAGGTTAACATATAAACACATTCGGTTATGTCTAAAGTGAAAGTAAAATCGGGTGTGTGCGTCTATATATGAGATGTGAGCAGGTCTTCAATTGAAGAAGCAGCCTAGTGAACTGCTTGTCCTTAAAGGGGCAGTTCACCTCTAAAATGATGTTAATAAAAAAAAGACATTTAATACAGTAGCTTTTAATAAATGTTTTAAGTTAAGCCTACATTTATTCATTCAATTTCATACTTAAATGCTACTGTACATCTCTGAGCTGCCACTGTAAATCTTTATCAATATTTATTTTATATTATTCAATACACTTGGAGGGTTTTTAGGTAAAGTTTTAAGTTTAAGTAAGGGAGTTTCAAGTCTTTTAAGTAAAATAAAGTGTATTGCAATAAAAATAAATTCTCCTTAACCTCTTTCTGTTCCTGTCGCCTAAGAATAGCAAAAAAACGAACCGAACCGAAAAACCCTGGTGAAAAACGGGAGGTATGTATTGAACCGTGGGCTAACTGTATTTTTGCATCCCTTATATATATATATATATTATAATATAATTTGCCAATTTGTTATTTTCCCATGATTTTATAGGGAATTAAACATTTTTTTATTTCTGCACCTAGAAAACTTAATTTATTAAAATCTTAAAGTTATGGGAATTTCTATGAGTAGACATTTTTTATAGAATTCACTGAGAAATTGTTTGTTTTTTTAAAAGTGTTTCCCGTAATGAGAAACAACTGGAAAAGTTAATTGATTCAAATTCACTGGGCATAAAAAGTGTGAAATCTGGATAACATTAATTCTTATTATATTTTATTTTATTAAATAGTTTTAATGTATTGTTAGTTTATATAGAACAGATTGAAGACAAGCAGCAGAAATGCTGGATCTATCTGGCTTGGACCATATCACCATGATTATTTACCATATATACCATTTTAGAGTTGCATTTCCAGCCAAAAACTACAATATACACAGTTACTGTGAAACTCACCAAAAGAAAACAATGACTCAAGATGAATTGTCAATGACTCACAGTACACACTGAGGGTGGCCTTGGCTGTTTGGGCACTGACGGCGTTGCTGACGGTGCATGTGTACTCCCCTGCATCATCTCTTCTGGCTGGCTTGATGATAAGAGATCCAGCGCTGATGGTGATGCGGGTGTCAGAGGACAGAGCAGTGCCTCCTTTACCCCAAACCACACTGACCTCTGAACCGGCAGACCAGCTGCAACTCAGCGACACATTTACACCCTCCAGAGGCAGAGGAGGTAGAGACAAACTCACTCCGGTCACAGCGTCTGGAGATGGACAACAAAGACAGGGGAAGGAAGCTGGTTTACGCCACAACTTTTTATCTAACAATTCTGGCTTTTTTTTCCTCACAATTGGAAAAAATATCTTCTAGTTTTCTGTCTTTTTTTTCTTCTGACTTTTTTTTTAATATCTTGTCATTCAGATTCTTCATAAGACTACATAAGTCTTCATAAGTCTACATCTTGCATGCAATTCTGTTTTTTTTTCACCACAGAATAATAAAATAAAAAGGTAATTGCAACATTTTGTCTCACAATTCAGACTTTTCAGAATTGACCATATGCACAGAAAATTCTTAAGAACGCGAAAACAGTCATCTGCAAAACTTCCTGTGAAATGTCACTTGTTGGTGTGGTGATACCTTCAATTTCCTGATCTTGCTTTAACAGCATCAATAGTGTAGTACTTAGTTTATAATCAGAATACAGTCACTTAAATTGTCAGGCCTAGGATTAATTTAGTTATTCAAATGTAAGACGACATACAAAAAGATGCATCCCAGTGTGCCTCCTTAGCAAAATTTGACAATAAGTTTTCACCTTTAAATGTGAAAAAAGCCTCAGCGGTGTAAATTAAGATTTGTGCACTGTAGTTTGATTCATTAAACAAAAAGGGAGAGGTTCTCATTTTCTGTGCAATTTATTCGCATGACAACTTTATGAAATCTAACGATTTTATAATGTTTATTATTTATTTAAAAGAAAAATTTGAAAATTAATTTTCCAAGAAATGGTTAATATGAGCTCCTCTGCCGCCATCTGCTGCTTATAGTGGTAATTATTGTCTTTTTAATTTTCTATCAAATACATTTTTGTTTTCTATTAAATGCTGTATTTCCTACATCTTGAAACGTTCAGTTTTACAAATGGGGACAGTCTCAGTTTTCAGTCATCACATTAAAAATAACACTTGAAGTGCTGAATTTTTTTTACGTGTACTTGTCCAGTTACAGACACCGTATTTATTATTCTAACGTTCCTATTGGCTTTAAGTCTTTATTGCAATTAATAAAACTGGTTTAGTGGCAAATTATGTAAACATGATAACTGCATTAAAATATAAATACAACATTAAAAAGTCAACCATTGATGGGAGCTGATGGCTCACCGGAAATGCCCAAATCTGGCTTTCCATGACTTTGTGTGCCCATATAATCTTAGTGAAAGTTGTAAACAGATTCGGCTAGCTGTCTGCTATAAAGGGGCTCGGAGAGGATCTTCTGCCCGAGCTCCGATTGCCCCTCGATAAAAGGCAAAACTGTACAAAGAGGAGGAGCAGGGGAGAAGGGATGCTGCAAGAACTAACAACAGAAGCCCCTTTCACACTGCACGTCGGAGCCGCAATATTCCCGGAACATTGCTGGGTCGCCTTCTGTGTCAAAGCAACCACGTCCCGGAATTGATTACTGAATTGAACCCGGGTCGGGGACCTAGTAACATTGCGGGGTTCGATCCGGGACGAGCGCTGTGTGAACAAAAGCCAAAACTAATGCCGCAACGTGTACGTAGTTATCGTGCGACTCCTAGAGCTTGTTTTTTCAATAATACAACCCTGCAGTGCCAGAAGAGCTCGTCTGTGTTTTAAACGCAGAGAGTGTTCGTATACAAAAGAAACTAAAATTAAACAAGCAGAAATGTGCGCAAACTTGACAAGTCGAGACCGCGGACCTCCTTACTATCCACGCTGAAGCTGAGATCGCTCGCCGTTATATCCGTTATCCGGATGTCACGTCTCAACTCGATCCGTGACCGTTACGGGTTGTGTGTGAAAGCGCACATATTACGGTATTTTGCTGGCAGTGTGAATGGACCAAATCTAGCGGGCCGGGAACAAATGCCGGGTCGCATCATCCTTGTATTTGCCGGAATCGCAGTGTGAAAGGGGCTAGAAAGAGGTAAGCTGCTGGTTTTATACCTTAGTATTAATTGAAAGATTAGATGGGCGTACTCCTCCCGAAATTCGGTTTAATAATTTCACTTCGAAAACCAGGAATATCTAGCAATTCTGAGGAAAAAAAGTCTGAATTGTAAGATAAAAGGTTGAAGTTACTTTTTTGGGAAAAAATAAGCTTCCATAACATGGTGAGTAAAGAATTCAATAGTTTTCATTCAGCATTGTGGCGATATGAAGCATCATACCAAACACCTTGAGCTGCGCTGAAAGGGTGTTCACACCGAGTCCAGTGGCGGAAGAGGGTTCGACAGAGACACTGTAGTTTCCAGAATCACGGAGCTGGCTGTTCGTGATTTTGAGCTGAGTGGCAGTGACAGAGATTCGGCCCTGATACTGCGGGACGGAAATTACAACAGGGTTACCGTTTGCCCACATCGCCAATGTAGTCCCTCCACTATCAGTCCATCTGATAAGGGACACATCAGACACCGGCGTCTGTACTGTAAAGATGGCATCTTTCCCGGATGCCACCAACACTGGTGTCTTCTCGAACTGAACTGGAACAGGGTTTAGACACACAGTGACCAAAGGCAAACCTATGGAGAGTTAGTGAAAGTTACTACAACAGTTCATACACAACTATGCACTTACAGGCTTAAAATGTATTTGCATTAGAAAAAAAAACTGTTCAAATCTGTTAAAGCTCCACTCTACAGTTTTTTAGTTTATTCTTAGCTAAAAACACTTAGTTCTTTCAAAAATATATGTGCTCATTAATGTATATTTACTTCTTTCAAGTAATAAAGTATTCTCGTAAGTTTATAATCTGCCATTGAAAATGCATACGGGTGAGGGGTTCGAATGCTGGTCGCCATGTTGCTCCTCCATCTTGAAAGTACATTAGCCAAAGAGGGACATACTTTTTCTCCATCATGCCCCGATGGAGTTTTGGTTCCTTGCCACTGTCGCCTTTGACTTGGCTTGCTCAGTTGGGGACACTAAAAATATGATTAAAGTTATTCAACTTATTATACAAATAAAATGTATGAATTAGGTCTTATTTAATTCTATAAACTATAATACTGATCTGCCAACATTGTCGCTATATGATAAATTAAAACAAGCTGATAACATCACTGTTTTCTCCAGTACGACTGTACAGCCAAATCTAATTTTGTCGCAATATTATCCTGTTTGACACTGTGAAGCTGCTTTGATACAATCGTGATTGTAAAAGCGCTATATAAATAAAGTTGATTGATTGATTGAGGTTATTAAAGCATTGATTAGAGTTTCGGTATGTTTAGTGCTGACGAGAGGGTCGCAGTCGGCTGATGTTACGAAGGTGGTAGAATGCAGTCCTGGTAACTGAACTTCTATGAGCTTGAAATATATAATAATAAGAGAAGAGTCCAATTTTACGCCCAGATTTTTAACAGTGTGAGATGGAATTAGGATTTAGTTCAGACTTTTTCAGAAGGGATGGTGGACCGAAAACAGTGACCTCAGTTTTATCGTTATTACATTTAAGGAAGTTTCTATTTAGCCAGGTTTTAATGTCAATAATACAAGTGTTCAATGAGTCCAGGGGGAGAGTGGAGACGGAGCGGGCTATATATATTACAATAACTCCTTAGGCTCAGACCTTTCTAATGTTCTTTAGTCATAGGCTGTCTGCATATTAATAGGTAAACCAGCAGTTTTTTTTTTCTTTTCTTTTTTTCTTTAAAATATTACAAAAATAATAATAATAATTAGTATTAGTATTATATTGTTATATTTATTCTGACATACTCTTTTTTATTTGTAATTATGAAAATGTTATTGTAATGGTAATATTTCTTATTTTTACAAATATATTTAGCAGTAATAATAATCATAATAATTATTATTAGTCACATTAATATAAAAACACAAAATGTTATATACACACGCTTTTCATTTGTAAAAAATAATAATAACAATAATCGCATTTTAAATCGCAATCGCAATTTTACCCAGAATAATCGCAATTATATATTTTCCCCAAATCGTACAGCCCTAATATACTCCCCTCTCGTCTATCTGAACGCACTACCCGTGATGATCTTGGTACATATATCTCACCGATAGACAATTTTTCATTAATATTCAGAACTTCAAATCTTCTCCATGTTCTCTCTCTCAGGATGTTCCCCAAGGCTTTGTTCTTGGACCACTTCTGTTTAATATTTATCTGCTACCATTAGGTCACATTATCCGTAGGTATGGTCTCAGCAATCATTGTTATGATGATGACTTGCAAATTTACATTTCAGCCCGCTCCGTCTCCACTCTCCCCCTGGACTCATTGAACACTTGTATTATTGACATTAAAACCTGGCTAAATAGAAACTTCCTTAAATGTAATAACGATAAAACTGAGGTCACTGTTTTCGGTCCACCATCCCTTCTGAAAAAGTCTGAACTAAATCCTAATTCCATCTCACACTGTTAAAAATCTGGGCATAAAATTGGACTCTTCTCTTATTATTATATATTTCAAGCTCATTGAAGTTCAGTTACCAGGACTGCATTCTACCACCTTCGTAACATCAGCCGACTGCGACCCTCTCGTCAGCACTAAACATACCGAAACTCTAATCAATGCTTTAATAACCTCAATCAATCAACTTTATTTATATAGCGCTTTTACAATCACGATTGTATCAAAGCAGCTTCACAGTGTCAAACAGGATAATATTGCGACAAAATTAGATTTGGCTGTAGTCGCACTGGAGAAAACAGTGATGTTATCAGCTTATTTTAATTTATCATATAGCGACAATGTTGGCAGATCAGTATTATAGTTTATAGAATTAAATAAGACCTAATTCATACATTTTATTTGTATAATAAGTTGAATAACTTTAATCATATTTTTAGTGTCCCCAACTGAGCAAGCCAAGCCAAAGGCGACAGTGGCAAGGAACCAAAACTCCATCGGGGCATGATGGAGAAAAATAAACCTTGGGAGAAACCAGACTCAGTCGGGGTGCCAGTTCTCCTCTGGCCTAATAACACACTGTGTAAGATTATTATTCTGGCAACCTTACAGGTCCAATCATATTAGATTGGAATATTCAAAATTTCAGGGTATCACGGAAGAGACAGATTTATTTAGGATGGGGCGTCGATTACACAAGAGTATGAATACATGAAAGAAAGAAAACCTCACGTCTCGGCTACTGTAATTAACTGCTTATTGGGCTTCCTGCTAAAATAATCGCTAGACTACAGTATGTACAAAACTCTGCTGCCCGTCATCCATCAAGTCAAACAAAAATCAGACCACATTACCCCTTTGCTCTATAATCTTCATTGGCTACCTGTTTCTTTCTGCATCCAATATAAAATTCTACTGTTAACTTTTCAATGTCTCCATTGACTTGCTCCCCATTATTTATCTTGCACTGGTATTCTCCTCCCCGTACTCTCCAGTCATCTGACCCTAGACTACTCACTGTACCCTGTTTCAGTTTTCCGTTATTTTTATGATGGTATAAAATTCAGTGCTGTGGCTCCGAAACTCTGGAATTCCCTCCCTCTTTCTCTTCGAGACAGTCCTTCAAATCTCAGCTAAAAACATATATTTTCTTACAGTATTTCCAATCCTCCTCTGCTTTGGGTTGTTTTTCTCTTCTGTATATTTGTATGTTTATGTCCTACACTGTAAAAAAAAATTGTTGGTTTTTGTTGGTTTAACTTAAAAAAGTAAGTAACCTGGTTGCCTTAAAATTTTGAGTTTATTGAAATTAAAAATTTGAGCTAATACAATGAAGGAAATTTGTTTAATAAATATAAACTCAGAATATTATTGTATCTGAACCACATAAAATATGTGATAAATCATGAAAATAGCACTATTTGGCATGTTTACTGCGTCATCACAAATAAAACAATATGCTTACAAAATCTTTTAATAATCTTTTAATAAAGGTTGTCGAATCTCAAAAAATTTTCATTGTATCAACTCAACATTTTAATTTCAATGAACGCAAAATTATAAGGCAACCAGGTAACTTTTTTTCAAAATATTTTTTTACAGTGTACATTGTATATGTATTTTGTGTATATTTTCTGTATGTAAATTTTGTGTACAGCTACCTTGAGCTTGGGAAAGGCGCTATATAAATAAGACATATTATTATTATTAATATTATTATTATTTTGTATTTGCTCAAAAAATGATTTTGGATAATTTTTTCAACCAAAAAAAGTTACGCACTGGAGCTTTAAGTTCACAAAGATGTCCTTGCAGAGTAAACACTGATGTTCATCACATTAGCAATGGAAATGTTTAACCACACAACAATACAAATAAATAAAAAAAGATAGTCTGCATCTGAAAGAAATGCATTCATATAGGTGTGGCATGAAGAGACACGCAGATGACCAGACTAAATGCTGTAAAACAGGTTCAACACAACAATGTGTGACACGAACAACAGTGCTTGTACGTCAGACCTTTAAATATAACTTGCATCTGTCTGTGATTTTCAGCTTCAATGTTTTGAAGTGACCATCTGGATTGTATGAATAATCAAGGTGTTGGTTATTATATGAACTCATTGTGTTCACATTATTTTCCTAATTGTTTATATTAAAACTGAGTTTGTGCGGATACATCTAGTCAAAATATTATTATCTTGTTTCCATTTTGCATCAGTTGTCTATTGCAAGTGCTGTATTTTTTATGTTTGTTGATATATGTCAATCAAATCTATTTATAGTGAAAAAAGAGCTCTACAAATGAAGTAAATTATTATTGTTGTCGTCTAATTTAGATGGAGTACTTTAAGATGCACATGTGTATCTTCTACAGAATCTCATAAGACAGATTGAAAAGACAAAACTCACTTATCAATGAGAAAAACACAACAGGATGCAGCAGTATGTTCATGTCAATCTGGAGGAACTGGGCAAAAACATTCAATTAGTTTCCAGATGTTTCATTCAATTCCACATTACGGCATATGAATCATAATAAGAGACATTCTGTCGAATTAAAAGAGATACTGACATCAATTACCGTCTCATTGCTACGATAGAGCCTGCGACTGTTATATAATTAAAATGAGAAATCAAAGCTGTTATATAGACTCACTAAGCAGTCCTCGTTTGGTTTTCATTTTCGTGTCTTTAAATCCGTGTGTGTTTTCAGCAACAGGACGACGCGTCGCTTTCACTTCCTGATCACCTGTGTCGACGATCACCTCACCTCACAGTGTCGTCACAACTTAAAAAGTGGGAAATACACGTCTTTGCTAATTTAGAAAATAAATATGGTCGAAATAATCACGAGTTTTTCGTTTCCGAATGATTTAGGCCTACACAAAGTTCTCTAATTTATTGATACGTTAAAATCACACTTGTACAGATTTAGCCACGCCCACTCGCCGTCAATCATCGGTAGGAAAAACATTAGAAATGTAATAATAAATTTATTAATTTATATAAGTCTCTGAAAAAGGACCTTTTTTGAATAAGGCTATGTTTTTCTACGTGTTTATGTTTGTATCCATTACAATATTTGTTGTAATATTCATCATTCAAATCAAATACTGTATTGACAGATCAAAGGTTTAATATGATTTTTTTTATTAAAATAAATATTCAATATATTATATTAAATATTTAAACTTAGGGGAGACTGGGATGGTTGTAGCAATTTTTACCTTTCTGTCTATCCTACTTTTAAGCCAGTGTGTTCAAAATGTGATTCAAACTAGTTACAAGTGTCTGCTATCAAATGAGATAACTATTATATTTGCAATACAAAGAGAAAATGCACGGTTTAGTTTCAAACACGAGGAGTGAAATGTTACAATTCACCACATAGCCTGGGTTAGTTAAACATACCCCGGGGTATGTGATATCCACCGGGGTGATATGTAACATAATGAAATAGGGATTATGACTCAAAAAAAGACTGATTTTTCTGAAACATTTTTATTCAGCACTGACTTTTTAATATTTAACTGATGTGTGTGTCACTCTCAGTCATAGTAGGATTGATGCAAAATAATACATTAAACTTGAACATAAACATTGTGTGTAAGCTTGTTTGTTACTGTCAGTCATAGCATTGGCCATAGTAAAATATTGAAATTGAATATTTGTGAACGTGTGTGTTTGTGTGGGGGACGACACCATATTTTGATTACCGAAAACCAGGACTTGGCCTGGCAATGAGATGCTCAAGTGATTCAATAGGTTTACGCAAAGATTCCTTATTAATTTCAATACATTTAAAGTACACTGTAAAAAATTCTAGTGCTTTCAACGAATTATTATTTAGTAACTAGTTCCACAGATATTTTACGTTCACTCAATTTCGTTCTAGAAATTGTTACCTGAATTAATATTTTTTAATTGGCTCAAACTTGACTTCAACATTAAAATGTACGTTTGCTCAATTATTTTTAAAGTTAATTGAATTAATAATTTTTAGTTGGCTCAAACTTGACTTCAACTTTAAAATGTTTGTTTACTCAACCTGTTTTTATAATTAATTCAACTAAAACATTTTAATTAGGGGTTTCATTTTTAAATGGTTTTAATTGTTACTAGAAATTGCAGTGGTGGAACTAGTTACAACATGTTATAGTGAGGATAAAAACAAATTAAAGCACATTGTATCATCTGCATTTATAACATTTGGCATACAAACAATACATTTTCATAAACATTAATTTCAAATTTCTTTAAATAAAAAAAAAAAGACCAAAGCCCGTGTCACTTTTCTATAATGTCTTTAATGCACCTTTAGTTTGGAAAATACACACACAGTCAAAGTAGATACAGTGGAGCATTCTTGCTACTTGTCAGTGTTTCAGCTGGAAAAGGGATAGTTCACCAAAAATGAAAATTCTGTCCTCATTTATTCACCCTTTGTTCTGCTGAACACAAAATAAGATATTTGGAAGAATGTTTGTAACAAAGCAGATAGAGCAACCATTTACTACCATAGTATTTTTCCCCCTACTATGGCAGTGAATGGTTGCTCCATCTGCTTGGTTACAAACATTCTTCCAAATATCTTATTTTGTGTTCAGCCGAACAAAGAAACTCATACAGGTTTGGAACAACATGAGGGTAAATGACAGAATGTTCATTTTTGGGTTAACTATCCCTTTAAGAAGAACTGACTGGCTTGGATGAGAAACTTTGCAATGAGTCAGTATCAATGGATATCTTGGTCACACCCTGTTGGAGAAAGAAAGAGAAAAATTAATAATAATAAAAAAATTAAAAATAAATTATATTCTTTATGCATTTCATGAATATTAAGAATTTACTTCCATGTGTGACTAAACTAAAGTTTAGAATTCATCCCACTTGTGAGGACGATGAAATGAGCGCCATTTTATCATAGTATTCATGGTTATGTTGTTCCCTTAATTTACGGGACACTTTCAAAAGTTGGAACGCGAAAAAAATCACGTTCAACACAACCACGTAACCCTAAATAGCGTACATTATTTGGCCTACATTAAGTTACACGTTTCAGAAAATTTGCACATAAAAATCACCACAGCACCTTGGCCTATAGCTAATGAGAGAAAGTTTGTCTGACACAAAAATAGCACACAACTCGCTGAGATTAAATCTAGAATACATTATATAGTATTATAGTTTAAAACAAAATTATGTATTATTACTTAAACATGGTTAAAGACCACATTAACGTAACGTTAAATAATTTATTCGATGAGGAGTGAACTTGATGTAGACATCACTTAGGCCTAAATAATCCCTATTTCCCTTGGATATATTTACTTCTAATTTACTTCTTACTTCACTTCTAACGTTAAATATCCACACAAGCCTAATATGTTCGACATATTTGTCCGCAGTTTAATCATTAACACTTACCTGACGCGTGAACTGCATCCTCAAAATAGCTGCTGCTGCCTCTCTGGTGAACCCATAGACCGTAAAAAAATATGGACGACTCGACATCATCCGTTTCCGCTTGCCATATTTGAAGCTTTCAGGCAGCCTTGCACTATGGCCTTGCACGGCGCTGACATCTTGGGACCGAGTCTGCGCAGTAGCGATTTCGGGACCGAGTCTGCGCAGTAGAGCGCAGAAAGTAGAGCAGGAAGTACAGTCGCGATATCAAAAGCCCGCCCACACTCTCGCAGATGCAGAACAATTAATTATGTTGGTGTGAAATAAACAGTTATGGAAATGTAGAAATTAAAGCTAAAGATCTAATCTGCTCCCAAAAAATTTAAAAAAAGTCCGTTAGTGCCTCAGTGACAACTTCACTCAGAGAAGCCTTCAGTCTCAGCTGTCAATCATGACGTCACACCCCCCGTTTTTATAGCATCAAATAACTAACTCAAACTAAACTTATTTTTAAAACGAACACCTGAAATGAAATCATCGTGATGATAACTGCCTTCAGTGACATAAACTAACTTTGGGGGAAATTTTTTGAAGTGTAATTTTATTATTTAGTTTGCCTCGCGTCCATTAGAAATCACAGAGGGGCGGCTATACTGGGACCGGTCACCGGGGGGCGATCGAGGCGCGAAAGCTTCAGTAAATGAGAGGGAGACTGCAGGCTTGGGTGAACCTCGCGAAGTCCTTTGATCTGTATCCTTCCGCGGATCAAAGTACTCCAGAGATGCTTCCGCGAAATCAAACGAGCAATACAGATCCTTTCGCGTAGTCAAACAAGCTGTTGTACGTATTCATTAAAATTAGGCAGATTAAATGCCAAAATTAACTACATATGTTCATGAAGTATATGTTTATTAAATATGCAATATGTAAGTGTTGTAGGATCCATCTTCTCATTATAATGCAGATAGGGCCTAACATAATAAACAAAACATCGAAAATGTAACATATAATTTCACAAATATTGTTCTGATATGGCTATTTTATCAAATGTTTCTAACAGCCCATTTCAACAGCACAAAGAAAAATCTATTTAGAAAATTAGTTCAACATATATTTTTTTGCTCTTCCAACATTTTATTAATTGGAGTTTTTAAAATGTATGCCCCCTCTGTATGGATAGAAAACTATACTAGGGCCAGGACAGGACTTGAAAACAGGACATGTCCTGGTAAAACAGGACATTTGGTCACCCGAGTCTTGTTGTTACTAGCTCACCTTACAGCTAACAACTAAAACATAGTACTAACAATTTGAGCTTGCATGAAAAATATCTACACAGACACGCAATAAACATAATTTAAATTTGATGAGTTTAACTACAAAACAGTTCCTGTAACAAAAATAAACCAAGTAAAAAAAAGTTAATTTCTTACGTCAAAATTGTTTTTATTTTTTACTCTATCTGCTATATCTGCCACAGGGCTCTAGCAGGCTATTTTATCATGCTGCCTTCACGTGCTATCGGAATTAACGTATACGAGTTTCCGAGGTAAAAATTGCACATTAACGCCCTCTGATGTTGTGTTTACCACTGGGAAGTTCGGAAATAATTTTGATACCCAAGTTCCCCAGATGGGCGTGGCATAGGCTAACCGTTAAAAATGGCGGATGAGACACGAATTCTACTGTGAAAGGTGTTTTATTATTCAACAGTTTCATTTTCTTGTCGTTAAAGTAATATATATTTACATTAACCATTTGAAGCATATTGTGTATTTTAAACACATCGAAAATCGCTTGTAGTTGACCATCATTCCAGAATATTGAGCAAGCTGATCTAGATAATGTGGTAAAAGTAACGTTAGCTTTAGGCTACAATAGGATGTATGGCTGAAAACTATTAAAGGGTTACTTCAGTGATTAGCATATGGCTTTGTATCAGTAGAAACCCTGGCGTATATTCAAATGATCGTGCTCATCACGCAAATATCGTCAATTTGAGGCTAAAGACTATACAGCCAGTAGAGGGAGCCATTTCCGCATGTTTCAACTTGGACATGGGGGATGCAGACCGATATTATTGCTCACAGCTGCCTGCAGCCTACAGCGGGTAATCACATATTGAACAGACACGTTCAGTTTTTAATTGTAGTGTCTTTTCTCTAACTGAACTGATTTTATGAAAATGAACGCGGTCGCATTGGGAAGGTGATCCAGTAGGTGGCTTAAGTTGGGCATAGGCTACAATGTGCGATTTTTTTTCGATTTCGAGCCGAATGTGCGACTCTTTTTTTTTTTGGGTCGCGCCGATTTTCAGGTTTATCGTGGGTCGTTTGTCGTGAAGTGTTCGTGCAGTGTATAGGGGGAAACGAGAACGAGAGGCAACAAACCTCTCCCGATCGGGAATCGGATGGTCGGATGTATTTCTGGCGTGTCAGAAATTCTGCTCGGCCCTCGTGAGGTTATCGCACAGCTGAAGCAAAACCACGAACAGTTGCCCTATTTCCCCTCACTGCGCCTGCGCGAAAGCAAAAGTTTAACCATTACAGTTTTACTTTAGTCTACTTTTACTTTCACACTTTATTTATTTATTTACTTGTATTTAATAGTATTTAATATTTAGCCTACTTAATCTTATTATGACGGGAAGTGGGAACCTTTTCATGAATGCGAATCAGTGGATATCATTAATGTGCAAACGCAGTCAATTATTCCCTAGCGAAAGTGAAAGTAAAATCTGGCAAGCAACTTTGGCGCATATTCTCAGACAACGAGAGATGAATCTAATTCAACATGATGATAACGTAGCCTATTGTCTTAATTTATTTTCTTAATATTTTTCTTTTGGTCCATATTCTGAGAAAAAATAGAAGAGAAGTAGGCCCATTTCGTGTTAAACAAGTTGTTTTTAGATAAATATTCTCTTACTTTTCATTGAAACTGACATTATTGCAGTTTTCTGACATTATAGACTGATAATCATTTAATTATAGACCTATAATTCCTTGTTTAATCGGGCTAAATGTTTTTAAATTGTGAGGAGTAATCAATCTATTATTTTATTATGCAGTGTGTCGATTATGCATTATGGAATTGTTGGGGGGGGTGCAAATTGATGTCATCAATTTAGTAATAAAAGTAGGTCTAGGCTAGTCTAATAATAGAAATATTTATATACATATTTATACATAAATTCTAAATTCTCTTGATATCGATAGGTGATGCATTTGATAGGCTACAGGTACTTCTCAAAAATTAGCATATTGTGATAAAGTTAATTATTTTCCATAATGTAATGATAAAAATTAAACTTTCATATATTTTAAATTAATTGCACACCAACTGAAATATTTCAGGTCTTTCTCAAAAAATTAGCATATTTTATCCGACCAATAAAAGAAAAGTGTTTTTAATACAAAAAAAGTCAACCTTTAAATAATTATGTTCAGTTATGCACTCAATACTTGGTCGGGAATCCTTTTGCAGAAATGACTGCTTCAATGCGGCGTGGCATGGAGGCGATCAGCCTGTGGCGCTGCTGAGGTGTTCTGGAGGCCCAGGATGCTTCGATAGCGGCCTTAAGCTCATCCAGAGTGTTGGGTCTTGCGTCTCTCAACTTTCTCTTCACAATATCCCACAGATTCTCTATGGGGTTCAGGTCAGGAGAGTTGAGCACAATAATACCATGGTCAGTAAACCATTTACCAGTGGTTTTGGCACTGTGAGCAGGTGCCAGATCGTGCTGAGAAACCAAATCTTCATCTCCATAAAGCTTTTCAGCAGATGGAAGCATGAAGTGCTCCAAAATCTCCTGATAGCGAGCTGCATTGACCCTGCCCTTGATAAAACACAGTGGACCAACACCAGCAGCTGACATGGCACCCCAGACCATCACTGACTGTGGGGACTTGACACTGGACTTCAGGCATGTTGGCATTTCCTTCTCCCCAGTCTTCCTCCAGACTCTGGCACCTTGATTTCCGAATGACATGCAAAATTTGCTTTCATCCGAAAAAAGTACTTTGGACCACTGAGCAACAGTCCAGTGCTGCTTCTCTGTAGCCCAAAGTGTCTTGACCTGGGGAATGCGGCACCTGTAGCCCATTTCCTGCACACGCCTGTGCACGGCGGCTCTGGATGTTTCTACTCCAGACTCAGTCCACTGCTTCCGCAGGTCCCCCAAGGTCTGGAATCGGTCCTTCTCCACAATCTTCCTCAGGGTCCGGTCACCTCTTCTCATTGTGCAGATCTCAATTTTTTGATCTCAAAAAATCTCAGTTTTTGCCACACTTTTTCCTAATTAGTTGATTCAGATGATTAGATTAATAGATTGTTTAGAGAACCTTTTCATGATGCTAATTTAGCTAATTTTAATTTTTTAAATGCAAATTTTTTGAGACAGGAATTTTGGGTTTTCATGAGCTGTATGCCAAAATCATCAGTATTAAAACAATAAAGACCTGAAATATTTCAGTTGGTGTCCAATGAATCTAAAATATATGAAAGTTTAATTTTTATCATTCCATTATGGAAAATAATGAACTTTATCACAATATGCTAATCTTTTGAGAAGGACCTGTATCTCTATAATACAGCATGGTCTATCGTCCCCACAAGGCACGGGGGTTTTATTGCTCATCTTAAGGAGACAAGTCGCCGCACAGTGAGAGCACATCAATCGTGAGCTTTGGCTTTGCATCGCATGCGATCTATTCGTACAGTGAGCGGTGTAGCACCAAATTTTGGGCCCTGGGTACAAACCATCTTGTGGTCCCCCGTACCAAATACCAATGGGTGGGGTATTGCATTTTTATCATAAAAACACTTAAAATGTAAACAAAATAATTAACAGATTAAACTTTCGCCGTATCCGGTCGGCAAAACTCGAGCACATCTTTCCTTCTGAATGACTTCAGTGCCGTTCTTTGTTCTTTTCTCAGAGAAAAGCTTAACTCCTAGTCGTCCAGAGTCGCGATCAAAGCTGATTCGAAAGACCGTCATTCGCCAGTTTCTGTGTTTACTAGAAGCACGCAAGCGGAACTCGGCCATCATTATGTTAAGCCCCGCCCACCGACTTTATACACGATGTGATTGGCCCGACCAGAGTTTGGCGTTTACAGCTCAGCAGTGTAAAGTTGCTAGATGACACTCGCGGCAGATTAGATTTGCTGTCACTAGGGTGCGTCTAGATTTCTAGGCTACATAAAGTGCGTATACACGCGAAAAACTGCGTAAAGCATATGCATGCCAAAACTCATACATTCCACAAAATTGCACACCATTATTGCACACTACTATTGATAGGCATTACCATGTGATCGTGTTGGACATTACTGAGCTATATGTGTTTAAAGGCGGATGTGTCGGATTCTGTAGTCGACCGCAGTTGCTCTCCACCGACTGCGTTGATCAAAAGCACGATGGGGAACGACTTACTGACAACACAGCTTAATGGTTATTGGTTTAAAAAAACGTATTGCATGGTTATTTTTTTAAATGTTTGATTTTTAAACTCTGATATCACCCTTTTATGTGCATAAATTAAGAATGAATATTCCCAAACTCTCAGGCAGTGCGATCTCTCTGTAGGTTATGTGATTGTTGTCAAATTTATAAAAATATATAAAACATGTTTGTAATTATAGTAAAAATGATTGATAAACACGTATTTCGATATGGAAATAAATAACCAAAACTTTGGGTGTGTTGTTCATAAAATTTAAACTTAATTTACATCCAGTTTCTCAGCAACGCAGCGCACGAGTTGCACTGCACTTTTTCACTCCTCCCTGCTGGCTGCTGATTGATCTCGCTTTCATTTCAGACAAGGCAAGGCGCATTTCAGACAAGCCTGTTTAAAGTTAATAAGGGCAATAGGATCTCAATACAACAGCAAGGCAGGAAACACAGAGTTTAAGCTTAGAAAGTCGAGGTAAGATTGCTTATTAATCAATTTATTAATCAATATATCTAACCAGTCAGTCTCATCTGAATCAATAATTTCATCTCTCTAATTGTTTTTCAGGTGTCCTCATGGGATCTTTGTGGATTCTCTTCACCACAGTCATGCTGAGTGAGTTAGGTGTTATTAAATGAAATTATTAACTATAAAACCAGTTTGGTGTGTAATATTACTTCAAATACATGTCTAATATCTGTTTTCTGGGCAGCAAAGAACAATTTTATACACACGCATACATCTAATTAAAGTTGTTATAGTAAATTAAAATGCAATTTAGTCATGTGGAGTAATAATGAATACATTTCTAAATTATTTTCCAAGCTTCTATATGAGAAATGCTTCGACATTAAGTAAATAAGGCTTTTTCATGCTTGTATGTTTAGAAGAGTGGAAGTTTTCCCTCCTAAAACTTATACAATTATACAATTATTATCCATGCATTTCTCATAAAAAGTGGTGAAACTGTAAAAGGCATAGGAACCAGTCAGTTTGCAAACCCTATTGTATGCAATAACCTACTAATAACTAATATTTTCTAATAATAAGAAAATATTACTTATACTAATAACTAATATTTTCTAATAACTGTCCCCAGTGCCTGTGTGTGTTCATGGAGCAATATCAGTACACTTTAAGACTGGACGGCCTCTGTATGTTGCGCTTGGTCGAACTCTAGTGCTGGAAGCCACATTTAAGAAGAATCCAGATGACGTGATAGACATGGTGACGTGGGATCGAAGGAGTGGAAAGGACAATATCAGACTCTCAGGTGCTCATGGAAGCAGAATATCTTTGGAGAATGACGATGCACTTCTGCGGATCACTGATGTAGCAGAAGGAGACTTTGGGATCTACAAGGTCACCGTTACGGACAGTAATGGCTATCAGCAGCATGATTCTTTAGAAGTGCGAAAGATAGGTAAACATGGCCATGGGTAATTTCAGTTTAAGTATGCAAATTATTATCAGGCTGTCCTGTGCCCAGCTGTTTTGAATATTTTCTTTTCATGCACAGCTATATTTAAGTTCAAAGGTAGCATGTCATGCAGAACACACGCACATAAAAACTAGTTGAACAAGTTGCACACTTTCTCTCCTTTCAGAGAAACCTCCAAAGGCATCGATTGCACGTGTGCTGGAGTGCGTAGTGGATAAACATGACATGACGCAGTGGGACAGTCCTCAGTTCTCATGGCTGGTTGACGGCGTTCCAGTAAATAATCAAACCGCCCTGTTAGGCGGTGGTAGTAGGCTTGATATCTCAGAGGTTAAGGGCGTTAACTACACCTGTGTCACCGAGAGCAGCCTGGGGACGCACACAACACATTATGAAGCACCAAAAGGTATTTCTCAATGTCAAGAATGTATGGAATGTATAATGAATATTTAGGGGTAAATTCACAACCATTTACCATTTCAACCATTTCTTAACAAAATACCAAACTATTCACATTTAACAATTTGGGCATAGTACTTGTTAAAGAAGTAGGGCTAATTGCTTATAACCTCAGCACTATTTAGCATAAAATCATTGTTCTGCTGTTCACTGATTTACAACCATGCTCAATGCAGTGCACTTGAAATTATTGCAGTAATTTAGGGCCCCATAATTGTGTGAATGAATGAATACTTTTCTACAGCTGGTTTTAATTTCAATGTTTTGTGTTTGACTCAGAATCAGAATCTCGGCCCTGTTGTATGGGACTGATTCCAGTGGTAATAATAATAGCAGCACTACTTTGTGTGGCTGGGTAAGACCTCTTTATCGGTTTCTTCTACTGCATACATACATATAGTGGGTTAGGGAAAGTATTCAGACCCTTTAAATGTTTCCTCTGTTATATTGCAGCCATTTGCTAAAATCATTTAAGTTCCTTTTTTTCTCATTAATGTACAGACAGCACCGCATATTGACAGAAAAACACAGAATTGTTGAAATTTTTGCAGATTTATTGAAAAGAAAAACTGAAATATCACGTCCCTAACAGTATTCAGAGCCTTTGCTCAGTATTTAGTAGAAGCACCCTTTTGATCTAATACAGCCATGAGTCTTTTTGGGAAAGATGCAACACGTTTTCCACACCTGGATTTGGGGATCCTCTGCCATTCCTCCAGCAGATCTTCTCCAGTTCTGTCAGGATGGTAAACGTTGGTGGACTGCCATTTTCAGGTCTCTCCAGAGATGCTCAATTGGGTTTAAGTCAGGGCTCTGGCTGGGCCCTTCAAGAACAGTCACGGAGTTGGTTGTGAAGCCACTCCTTCATTATTTTAGCTGTGTGCTTCGGGTCATCGTCTTGTTGGAAGGTGAACCTTCGGCCCAGTGTGAGATCTTGAGCACTCTGGAGAAGGTTTTCGTCCAGGATATCCCTGTACTTGGCCGCATCTTTCATCTTTCCCTTGATTGCAACCAGTCGCCCTGTCCCTGCAGCTGAAACACACCCCCACAGCATGCCCCAAAAACATTTTTTGTAGCCTTGGCAAGATCTGTGCCTTGCCACAATTCTGTCTCTGAGCTCTCCAGGCAGTTCCTTTGACCTCATGATTCTCATTTGCTCTGACATGCACTGTGAGCTGTAAGGTCTTATATAGACAGGTGTGTGGCTTTCCTAATCAAGTCCAGTCAGTATAATCAAACACAGCTGGACTCAAATGAAGGTGTAGAACCATCTCAAGGATGATCAGAAGAAATGGACAACACCCGAGTTTAGGCTTGGGCGGTAATACGGTAAAATGGTATACCGCGGGATCTAAAAATAGCAACGGTATCAGTTTCAATACCGTCAAACCGTCAAAAAAAACCCAGATCAACTTACATATTGCTGATCAACAATTAATTATTAAATATTTAATAAGTTGAACTAATTAAACTATTTACATATTAAATACTATTTATTTATTAAATGCCTAAATATGTGTATGCGTTGTTGTGACAGCGTGGATGAGAGAGAGAGAGAGAGAGAGAGAGATAGAGGGGGGAAAAGACGGCGAGTCGGGCACTGAGTTATTCGGTCTCGAAAAAGAACACAACTTCTGCAGTTTGGAAGTATTTTGGGTTTTGACGGTAAATACAGACGAGGCAATTTGCTAATTGTGCAACAAAAAGATGACCGCGAGAGATGGAAATACCTTGAACCTAAGGGCGCATATCCGAAACCACCATCCACTCACTGCTGCGTGGATGAAAAACCGAGCGCACCCTCGGACTATGCTGTAATATTGCCGAAGCCTTTTGTCACAATGGCTTGGCAATGTAAGCAATAAGCATGAACTCCACAAAAATCAAGTGGACATGGGACTCACAAAAAAAATGTCAATTGTCTGACAATTGTCTCATAACGGTAAGCATAAAACGTGCAGAGAGTTTCTCAGGGGCAGGGGCTCAAATGTAAAAAATAAAATAAAAATATAGGCCTATATATATATATATATATATATATATATATATATATATATATATATATATATATATATATATATATATATAAGCCAAGCCAACAGTTTGTTGACGCTGTCTGAGCCTTACATCATAATGTTTTAATTATTCACGGTAATACCGTATACCGAGGTAAAATAGGGAGGAGGTTTGACGGTATCAAAATTTGGATACCGCCCAAGCCTACCCGAGTTACATATATGAGTGTCACAGCAAAGGGTCTGAATACATAGGACCATGTGATATTTCAGTTTTTCTTTTTTAATAAATCTGCAAAAATGTCAACAATTCTGTGTTTTTTTGCTGTCAGTATGGGGTGCTGTGTGTACATTAATGAGAAAAAATGAACTTAAATTATTTTAGCAAACGGCTGCAATATATTAGTGTACAAAATTCCCTGTCTCACGCATGCGCGAGTCAAACTTGTTCCGACTTGTCTGGTGCATGCGCAAAAAGGTTTCGTTTTCAGCAGGAGTTCTCCTGGCTTTGTTTATTCCTTTAAAGTCTGTTTTTGCTTTGTGTGGTATTACTGTGCGTTAATAACTCCGTAAGTAACAATATTTATTATCACTTTAGATGTGTTTTAGAGTGTGTCATTGCGTAATTCAGTTAATATTACCTCAGAACTAGTATAAGGTCAATATACATTCAATCGGTGTAATGCTCACCTATTTGAGTAATCATCCAGTTATTGTGTTATTAACAATGTTTATTCGTTTGTAAGAAATAGTTGATCATCATGTATGTTGACAAAAACATTTCCAGTGTCGGCTTGACATATTAACAATTGTTAATAAAGAGCGCGCGGCAGTGCTGAAGCAGCGCACACACTTTGTAATTCGACACCGCTTGTTAACAGCGGGTGCGGTAGCCCGCTCCATTTAATGTAGCTGCATTTAGCGGTTATATGTTACAAATAAGCTCTGGTTTACCGTTACCAATCTTATGAGTGTATAGTTACAGTTCTTATTGTAAACTAATATATTAGTATATCTTCTGTCATGTCATGATTATGTATATTTATCATATTTATTCTGTTCTCTCACAGAAACCACACATTTATGTATACCCACGCAAACCTGTTTATTCCTTGCAATTGGATGGCCTAATAAACATTACTATTGTCAATGTTCACTCTGGAGTAGCTGCTGTTCTTTCTAACCGAGGAATTAGGCCAGTTGAGTTCCAACCATCCCACTGCGCACAAAATATCCCACAATTAGAGTGAAAAATTGAAGGGGGTCTGAATACTTTCCATACCTACTGTACATACATTCAGACTACAGCCATTAATTCAGATGTATATACAGTGCTGCTTGAAAGTATGTGTGAACTGCTTGCAGAATCTACGAAAATATAAATAATTTTAACAAAATATGAGAGCTCATACAAAATGCATTTTTTTATTTAGTGCTGTCCTGAATAAGATATTTTACACAAATTGTTTTTACATAAAGCCCACAAGACAAAAAATTGCTGAATTTATAAGAATGACCCTGTTCAAAAGGTTACGTACCACTTATTCTCAATCCTGTGTGTGTGTTTCCCTGGATTGTCCACCGCTGTGTGTGTGTGTGTGTGTGTGTTTCCCTGGATGATCCACGGTTGTGTGTGTGTGTGTATGTTTCCCTGGATGAGCCACGGCTGTGTGTGTGTGTGTTTCCCTGTATTGTCCACGGCTGTGTGTGTGTGTGTGTGTGTGTGTGTGTGTGTGTGTGTGTGTGTGTGTGTTTCCCTGGATGATCCACGGCTGTGTGAGTGTGTGGTTCCCTGGATGATTCACAGCTGTGTGTGTGTGTGGTTCCCTGTATGATCCACAGCTGTGTGTGAGGGTGTGTGTGGTTCCCTGGATGATCCATGACTGTGTGTGTGTGTGTGTGTGTGTGTGTGTGTGTGTGTGTGTGTGTGTGTGTGTGTGTGTGGTTCCCTGGATGATCCATGGCTGTGTGTGTGTGTGTGTGTGTGTGTGTGTGTGTGTGTGGTTCCCTGGATGATCCATGGCTGTGTGTGTGTGTCTGTGTGGGTGAAAACTTTTGAACAGGATGAAGATGTCCAAAAGTTTTCTTATTTTGTTTATATATCAGTTTTTTTTTGTTTTTTTTCATTTAGTGCTGTCCTGAATAAGATATTTTACACAAATTGTTTTTACATAAAGCCCACAAGACAAAAAATTGCTGAATTTATAAGAATGACCCTGTTCAAAAGGTTACGTACCACTTATTCTCAATCCTGTGTGTGTGTTTCCCTGGATTGTCCACCGCTGTGTGTGTGTGTGTGTGTGTGTGTGTGTGTGTGTTTCCCTGGATGATCCACGGTTGTGTGTGTGTGTGTATGTTTCCCTGGATGAGCCACGGCTGTGTGTGTGTGTGTTTCCCTGTATTGTCCACGGCTGTGTGTGTGTGTGTGTGTGTGTGTGTGTGTGTGTGTGTGTGTGTGTGTGTGTGTGTGTGTGTGTGTGTGTGTGTGTGTGTGTGTGTGTGTGTGTTCCCTGGATGATCCACGGCTGTGTGAGTGTGTGGTTCCCTGGATGATTCACAGCTTTGTGTGTGTGTGGTTCCCTGTATGATCCACAGCTGTGTGTGAGGGTGTGTGTGGTTCCCTGGATGATCCATGACTGTGTGTGTGTGTGTGTGTGTGTGTGTGTGTGTGTGTGTGTGTGTGTGTGTGTGTGTGTGTGTGTGTGGTTCCCTGGATGATCCATGGCTGTGTGTGTGTGTGTGTGTGTGTGTGTGTGTGTGTGTGTGTGGTTCCCTGGATGATCCATGGCTGTGTGTGTGTGTCTGTGTGGGTGAAAACTTTTGAACAGGATGAAGATGTCCGAAAGTTTTCTTATTTTGTTTATATATCAGTTTTTTTTTGTTTTTTTTTCATTTAGTACTCCCTTCAGAAGCAACAGAAGATACTTGCGTTTCCCGGAAGACATTAAGTACAATTTACCTTGATCTTTAAATTCAAAAAGTCTCTCCCCAATATGAGAATATTGCAATTTAATTTAAATCCAACAATACATAGTATTTGCATGTAACTAAAAATGATAAAAATAAATATAAATATTGTCGTACGGTTGAAAAATAGGTACTCACACACTGTAAGCTACGACCATACTAGCATCAACAATTTCCACACGATTTCTCCTGGGGAAAAACACCCGTGAGCTCATTCTACAGAAACCGTGTACAGTATACGCCCGGCTTTTTTTCACATAATCTTTTTTTTTCCTTTTTTAGGCTCTTTGTCATGAAGAAAAGGAGAGGAGAAACATCACCCAGTTATAGATAATTGAGTCCACGGTCAAACATTTTTTAAATTTATTTTCTTCCAAACATTTAAAAACAATTTTGATTTAATTTATTTTACACATGTTGATGTACACATCACATGCTTTTTCTTTTGTTCAGAACATATTGAGCCTGTATCAGAAGTGTATGTATAAATGCATTATGCTGTAGTTTTGAATGATTGTTAATCTCAGCTTCCAGGTTTAAATGTTTTCAGGGAAAGCATGTTTACATACGGGTACATGGAGAAGGTTTTGACTTGATTCTGTGCTGTTTTTCTGTTTGGTCGAATTTGAGAAGTTTTATTTATTTATGACAGAAGAATGTGAGTTTATTGTAAGGAATTATTACTCATACTTTCATTTGCCTAAACCTTTAAAAATGCCAGTTCTTAAAATGCCTTTTGTTTCAAAAAATGGTGATTATTACTCATAATCATTTGCTATCTACCTCATATGTTCTTATATTTTGTTGTTTGAGAATAAGTTTGTACAGCAAATAAAAGTGTGTGAACTGATGTCGAGAGTGGAGCGGTGATTGGAGGGTTTGACCGTGTGGGAGATCTGCTCTGTGAAACAGAGAATAGTGGCTTTACTCCACAGGAAAGGGAAAAAGGAAACGGCTCGCTTTGCAAACACGGTGACGCCTAAAGACCTTTGACTTGGTGAACTCCAGACGCCGAGCGCACAGCAGACACATCAGTCCCGCCCGCTAACATGCTAGCAGCTCTGCTCTAGTGTTTCTATGGGCCAGAAGGAAGTTATGAGAGGTGAGTCCTGTAATCGCACTCATAAAGCCTGTAATGTGTCCCAACTTTGGTCACATGTCTCTGCCTCTCTCCTGCACGCAGGCGACATGGAGCCACGACGACAGCCGCTCATTCGGACCGTCCTGCTTCTGCAAGTCTGTGAGTTATGTCTGATGTCTTTATGGGTTTATCTGTGCTTCACATCACCGCTGGAATACCTGAATCTGACTGGCCAACCACAGCATTCTGTGGCCTAACGTTACTTTTGTGTCCATTTCAAATAAATGCTGTACTTTATAACTTGAAAAAATTACCAATTTCTATATAAATTGAGCAGCAAATGATGTAGTGATATATGGCGGATGTAATAAATCCAATATTCAATCATTTTTTGCTGTTTTAACATTTACATTTCTTGGCATTAACAAACCATAAACAGTTAATGAACTAATTATAGAATTTAACTTTTACTGAACATTTGTCTTTTTAAGTTTAGATTTTATTTGTATTTGAAAAATAAATGCTGTTATTTTGAACTTTCCTGAAAAAAATGATCACAGTTTCCAAAATAATATTAATCAGCACAACTTTATTTAAAATTGATAATAATAAGAAATGTATTTTTATTGAGCAGCAAATTATCGGTTCATTATTGTTTTTTTCTTTCTTTTTTTACATTTCATGCCATAAACAAACGCCATGAACAGTCTACAGTAAAATTAATGAACTATATTATTTTAATAATTATTATATTATTATTATTATTTTATTTTTTTAATTATTATTTATTATTATTATTTATTATATATTATTTTTAACTTTTTTAATTTAGTTTTTGTTTCTATTTAAAAATAAATGCTGTTATTGTGAACTTTCTATTAATCAAAAGAATTGAGAAAACAGTATCAGGTTTTCCCACAAAAATATTAATCAGCACTGCTTTATTCAAAATTGATAATAACGAGAAATGTTTCTTTTTGATATTATGGGAGACATAACACCTCCAATATTCAGATTATTAGTCAATATATAATTTAAATAAATAATTAACATTTTACTCCTTTTTATACTCCTTTTTCATAAACAATCTACAGTTATTGAGCTGTATTATTGAAATAATTATTATATAAACAATTTTATTGAATTCATCATTTTTAATCAGTTTCCACAAAAATATGAAGCAGTTTTTAACATTGATGCTAAATTTCTCGTGCAGCACATGACTAATATTCAAATTAGTAGTCAATCATTATTTTATTTATTTATTTAACTAAATAATTCACATTTTTGGCAACCATAAACATGGTCTACAGTTAGATTGATGAACTACATTATTTAAATAATTATTATATTTAAAAAAGTATTCTGCAATTGAAAGCTTTTGATGTTGCCGTTTTATACTGTAAATAACTCGCAGGCACTTGTTTATGATTACCCAGTTACTAAAGCTCATGTAATCATAATTTAGAGAGATTGGTATGTTTTATCATGTGTGTGTTGTATCCGCAGGGCTCTGGAGCGGCCAGTGTTTGTCCGTCCACTTCCCAAACCAGCAGTCTGTGTATGTCATCAGAGGCCAGGACTTGATCCTACAGGCACAAATTCAGCTTCTGGATGGTGAACGGGTTGCTAAAGTGACATGGGACCGCACCGCAAAGCCTTCTGGGGAGAGTGGAACAGTAGCTGAGTTTCCTCATAGAGTTTCCTCTGATGGGAGAGTGACTGTGGAGCACCAGGGAGCCATGCTGAAGATCCGGAGTTATCAGGCAGCGGACGGCGGCGTTTATACCGTCACAGTTACAGACCAATCAGGACAGAGACGTTCTGCCCAGCGAACCGTTCAGGAGTACTGTAAGATCAGCTAAAGCCTCATTCATTCACATGCTATTGGGGTTTTTATTCTATTTTAACCAGAGAATGCACACCTGAATACATTTCTTATAAAAAAGTGACAGCAAAACCTCCAGGAATGTAAGAAAAATATAAGATTAAAGTGAAACTCAATATTTCAAAAAAAAAAAAAAAAAAGTACTCTTTTATACTATTCAGTTAGGAGGACATTATGATCATCTTCAGATTTTTAAAGGGGGGGTGAAACACTCAATCTTGAGTACCTATAGAGTAGTATTGCATCCTTCATATCTCCGAAAAGTCTTTAGTTTTATTATATTTATGAAAGAAATATGGGCTGTACCGAGTCTTTCCGGAAAAAACCCGAGCGCCTGGAGGCGTATCGTGTGGGCGGAGCTAAAGAATGACGAGCGCGCAAAGCGGTGACGTCCTCAAGCGTGGAGAAACCCCAAAGCTATCGATCTCAGCTAATAGATATATGATCCAGAATCATTCGGAGGCTGAAATAAATTGAACAGGAGAAACAGCAACAGCAGGACGTCCGTCTCTGTGGTATGGACTGTATTTAGTGGCCTGTCAACATTTGTGTGTCTTTACTCGCAGTGTATGAGGACATGATTCGGTTTATGGACTATTGTATGCGACTAAACCTTAGCAGTAGCAAGCAAAACGGTTTTGCACATCAGACTAGTGTAACGTTATACAGAGAACAACAATAGAGTAACCGTAAGCGCATTTGAATGACGAAGCACGCGATCGTGTCGTTTACTGATGTTTACTCACGCGACGATAGCCGACAGCACAGACATTTGAAGCAGTTTTACTCACCGGCTGCTTCCAAAGCAGGACCGAACCTTTATCGCTGGGACCGCTCCGTCAAAAACACACTTCTTTGGTATGATTTGGTGAAGTCCTGTGACAGCAGTGGCGTGGAAATCCACTTTGCGACGCGACTGAAGCGATGTTGTGAAGCTTCCCGTCATTTCTGCGTTCAAATCGGTTCAAATGCAGCGCTGCCTTCCCGGAATGCTGTGCTGAAGCGTTGAAGTCGCTCGACGTCACCCATAGGAATAAAGTGGAGCGCAGCGCCTGGATCGACTGGATCTGCAGCTGAGCGAGTGTTTACCGGCATGCATTTCCTCTCTCGCTCTAGTCACGCGCGCGCACCCTACTGGGAGAAGAGCCCGTATGGCCCATATATATATATATATATATAATAATAATTCATTACATTTATATAGCGCTTTTCTAGACACTCAAAGCGCTTTACAGAAGGGGGAATCTCCTCAACCACCACCAACGTGCAGCATCCACCTGGATGATGCGACGGCAGCCATTTTGCGCCAGAACGCTCACCACACACCAGCTTATGGTGGAGAGGAGACCGAGTGATGAAGCCAATCAGGATATAATAGCATTACTGTATATATAATTTTAATTCTGTATAAACATTTTAATAATACATTTTTATACAAATTATTAAAAATAATTATATATAGAAAATGAAAGGCATCCTGGTACTGGTAAAATAATAACACAACATAAATATGTAATATATATATATATATATATATATATATATATATATATATATATATATATATATATATACACACATAAAAGTTAAGATTTAAAAAAATATATAATTTCCCATTTTTTTATTATTTGTATAAACATTTGATATTAAAGTGATGCATAATTACATTTATTTAATTTATAATATATACATATTTAAAATATATAATGATGTGCATATGTATAATTTTCATGCAGATAATATTAACAATATTAAATCAAAATGTGAATTTTTATATATAACGTTTTCATATTATATTTTTTTATTATTATTTTACCAGGATGTCTTTATATGAAAAAAATGTAAATATATACGTCACAAATGTTCACGAATTGTGAGTTTAATGTTACTCAATATGATGGAAAACTCCATAACAAGTGACTGATTTCTTTCTTCATTTTGTCCTTGTCCATTATTTCTTCAGTAATTGATTGGGTTTTGTGTGTGTGTGTCAGTGGCAGTGAATCATGTGTCAGTGATGGTGAATGTGTCTCACGCCGTTCTTCACTGTATGGAGGCCTGGGGAACTGACCCTTCGTTCTCGTGGCTGCATGAGAAAGTGGCCATGACTGATAAAGTGGGCCAGGTCTCGGCAGATGGAGCGTCTCTGTTCGTCTCCGGCCCTTTCTGCGGACACTTCACCTGCGTGGTGAGCAACAGACTGGGACACAGTTCGGCCACATACACCGCAGGTACGCCGCTCAGCATCACCGTCATGAGTGAGAGGGAAATATGCACATTATTTTCCATACAAGCATGTTGTGATGAAAAAAAATATATAGGCTATGTATAAAATAACAATTCAGGGATGGGCAACTCTTTTACACTCTCAAAAGAGCATCAGCCAAAACATTTTCAGTACATTTTTTATGCTTTATCTCCAGGTTGTAATTCTGAACAACCAAAGCCCAGGTTGATGAATAATGTGTGTGTGTTTCAGAGCCGTGTGAAAGCACAAACAGGAGCACGAGCGCTGTCGTTGTGTTTCTGCTGCTGGTGCTGGTGCTCGTAGCCACAGCTCTGGCCTTTCTACTCTGGAGGTGCGTTTAAACACAAGTCATGTTTTAGTTGCTATTTATGAAACATTGAGTGCGTTTACATGCACATTCTTAAGCTGATATGCCTAATAAGCCGACAATGAACAGTCATGTAAACGCGATAACCTGTTTTCTACATCAGAGTAATGTCATAACCGGCGTAAGCATAAACCGGTCGACACAGGTCGTTTTTTTCCCTCTTACCCCGATTTCGCGCAGCATGTAAACGCATTAACCTGTTTTCTGTCGTCAGAGCTGGACAGTAACTAAGTACATTTACTCGAGTACTGTACTTAAGTACACTTTTTGAGTATCTGTACTTTACTTGAGCATTACTTTTTCTGGAAACTTATGACTTTAACTTCACTACATTTGAAAGACAAATATCGTACTATTTACTCCACTACATTTCTATCAGAGTCGAAAGTCATTTCTGTAGCAGCTCTGAAAGTCGGTGGATGTTTTTTTTTCCTTCTTTAAAGCTACACTGTGTAACTTTTTTAGTTTATTCTTAGCTAAAAACACTTAGTTCTTTCAAAAATATATGTGCTCATTAATGTATATTTACTTCTTTTAAGTAATAAAGTATTCTGGTAAGTTTAGAATATGCCATTGAAAATACATACGGGTGAGGGGTTCGAATCCCGGTCGCCATGTTGCGCCTCCATCTTGAAAGTAAATTAGCCAAAGAGGGACATACCCGTAAATTCAAGCTTCGCCTTTCGCGTTTTAACACTCGATGGCACCGTGTCGAATGTGAAGAGGGGGATTGCCATGTTAATCTTGGACTAAATCGGCCACCGTAGGAGTTAAAACGAAATCAGAATTGAGAGGAACAGAAACTAATATTTGCTGGATGGTCAGATACCTTTACACCGCTAGATGGGGGAAAATATCACACAGTGGAGCTTTAAAAGTTTTGTTGTTGTTGTTTCAGACTGTCTGTCAGGAATCACTCTTATAGAGTCATATACATTTCCCCAACTTTTTTTGAACACTGATCAGTTCCTAGCAAAATAGAAGACGATGGTTCTTAGGCACAGTGTGTGCACCCATAGCCAAACTTTGAAAGTATGTTTCAGTTTAAAACATACCTGTCAACACTCCCGTTTTTGCCGGGAGTCTCCCGTATTTCACACCCATCTCCCGCCCCCTCCCGTTTTGTAACTTCTCCTGGAAATCTCCCGTAATTTGTATGGCCCAAACCTCGTTTTTTTAATAATCTCAAATATAAGGTTGTTCAGTTGCCAGATCTTGTATGAAATGGCGTCTCATACAATCGACACATCGCACAAATTTCAAACCCTTGTGGCCTCGACCTGGCAACCTAGTTGCGCTGTTGATATCTGCGCAGGGCGCGGGAAGTTGAATCAAGCATCATTAGTAGAAACCATGGTAGAAACGAGAGAAGACTGGTCCCCTGACTGTTACATTATATGATCACGAGTTTATTCATGCAAATGCTTTTAAACCATTTAAGAGCGACAAGACAAAGAGAATGTGCTGTATGAAAAACTCACACAACGCCCAGATTCAAGTTCTATTTCGCGCTTTAACAAACAATAACACACACAATTATGCCGATATACCAGTTTTGTTAAGTTTCTTCGTAAGAGCAGCCTTAAAAAGTTAAATAACATCTTAAATGAGTTTAAAGAGGTGTGAGAAAATGAGATGTGTGTGAGATAGGCTACGCATCATGCGACAGCGGAAGATCTTTTAAAGTGACAGTAACCACTTATAATGACAATGCAAAGAACAAAAGTAATTGCTCACTAAATATGCTCTGCTCTTGACTAAATAACTTTAGTACCTTTAATAAGGATTAATCTATATATATTCATAATGTATGTAGTGCAAACTGATAACATGTATTTTTCCTACTTGTTAACTTCTTGAGCACTGGTACTACAAATGAAATGTGAGGATTTTTTTTTATTATTCACTTAAATTAAAAGTAATATTATTTGAAGCTTAATAAATGTTAGTGTGTTATTTCATTTAAGTGTGAATTAAATATTATTTCATGGAGACATCAGAAGCTGTATTACTATCAGTGATACTGGCCTAAAAAGATAAAAAGGTTCCAATAAACAAATTTTTATGTTGTTTCTACTATAATATACATATTATATATATGTTTTAATGGCAATTAATTAAGATGAATCACAGAAACAAAATATCAATATAGTTAATTAAAAAACGAAGAAACGTATTTATATAAAAAATATGTATTAATTTTAGATTTTAAAACATTTAGCTAATTCTGGTATGGCTGAGTGCCATACACTGTCCACAGTACAGTTGTGTACTTTGTCCACCTTATTGAAGTGCGCATGTGTGATAGGTGACAAAACTCATCCTTCGAGCAGATTTAAATGCATCCAGTGAGCGTTTTGCATGAAGTAAGGACATATATCACAAACGTAGACTCTTTTAAAATTGTAAAGATGTGTTCTCATCTCATGCAGCAGAAGCAGAAGAGGTTCAGTCAAAACGCTGCATCTGGATCTGCATGAGATAATAATATGAGCCGAAAAAGTTCTCGCTGGCACGTTTGCAAGCTTTACTTAACATCACAACTGACGTAACATTTGGAATACTCCGAGTCAGATACGGAAATTATTATTGACGTCACTGAAATAACCAGGTTTATTAATAAAGTCATGTAAACGCATAACACGCTTACAGTGGGAATCTGTGAGGCTTAAAAGCAGCTTGAGTTTGATAAAGCATTAATGTCATCACTAGGGGTTCAAGCTCATAGCACAAAAACCTTATTGTAATTGTTAGTTTCCAAGGATCAGCATTCTCCCCAAACCGTAAGTCAGAGAGAGACTTGAAACTTTGAGGGATAGTGGTTCCCATCCCGTCTACAACCTCACCAAGGCTTGCTTTAATCGACCTGATCAAAAGTACCTAAAGGGCTCAAAACTCCTAAACCGTTTGCCGCAGACTCATGTCTTTAATCAGTGGAATCCTTGGCTCAAAACGCACGTCTCGGATTTGATCGGTATTTTGGTATTTCGATTTTTCGAAAGACCTACTTTTGCAAACTTTTCCTAAGTTTTCTCGCCCGATAAATTCTCTGTAAATATATTTTTAAAAAGTAGAAATTTCGATTTATATCCACGATGGGACACCGAAATGTTTGAAGTGGGCGTGGCCACTTTCACTGAAACGGTGAAATTCACTCCGTTCATCTGCGTATGGGCTTTGTGGTTACTTGAAAAAGGACATGGCGAGTGGCCACTTGGTGGCGCTTTAAAATGGAAGAAAAAAAAAACATCTTCTAATTGACTTGAAAACTGGCACGCAGTGTCTTTGTCCAAGGTGCCACAATTGTCTACGAGGATATTCACGTGTCTTCATTGAACGTCATCGAATTTCGAGCGGCTGTCAGATAAGGTTAACGGAGGCCGATCAGAATGGAAATGTTTTTGACGTGTGTAAAGGATTGTATATCACACAATTTTTCACACGCCCACGGCTTTCATACCGCATGATAGAATTCCTCATTCTGAGTAACTTTGTAGGACCGCCTTTGTCAATAAAACCAATCATTAAATATTGGAGATTTTAATTTGTTTTACTATTTTCACGAATTAGTCCTAGGTTTATGGCTCAACCTTGATAACTTTTAAAAAGCTTTAAAATATATATTTACTTATTCTCACATAAATGGTCTTTTTCATCTTTGATCTGGGTGGTTACAGGCTTGCTAAATAAAACATAATACCTTTTTACCATGTGCTCAAAGGCCTTAAAGCGCTTGAACCCCTTTGAATTCAAATTTAGAGCCAGAACTATGTCCACTTGTAGTTTTTGCACGTGAAGTGCACAAGAGTTTGACGTCAGTCATTTGCTCCATTGCAGACGGCGCAGGCGTGGGCACAGCAGAAGAGAACGACTGAGAGAGCCGTATGAAGAGGATCTGTGAAACTCGTACAAACACTGACCACACTCAAAATACCCCTTTATACTTTATTATTGATCCGTGCTTCAGAGATGGTTTTGTGTAATATTAGATATTTATTGACAGACACATTTATATAACCAAACTAGCCTAGCATTACCAGGTTTTGTTAATAAGCTCTTTTCTGAAATACTTACTGTACTGGAAATACTTGTGATATTCTGACACTAATATGATGGACACTAAATAATATTGGCCATTATCTCATAATAATAAATTGAGAAACAAACCAACTAATCCCCCAAAACATCAAATAATTCATAAGTACCATTGATGACACGCTTTCCCTCCAAAATGATGCCACTTTCTGGAGGATGATGTTTTGTCTGAAACAATCTGATTGATGAAACACTGGAATATGTTTGTTTATATATATATATATATATATATATATATATATATATATATATATATATATATATATATATATATATATATATATATATATATATATATATATATATATGTAATATAGAGCGTGCTCTGAGACCACTTAACTTTGAGAAATACAGGTTAAGTGGCCTACCTAATTTTTTTCCAGAACGCTATTTATATGTGCAGTGTATATATTGTAGTTTTGGTTTTTATACTCTTTATATTTTTAAGCTTAAAATGCATAGCTAAACATGCACCCTTTTTATACAAGGTCCAGCTTATTAAAAAAATATTGTATAATATGGTAAAACGTAATAAATAGTTTGAAAGACAATGTGATGAATAAAAAAATTAACATTTTGGGTTGGATTCTGTTATATATAAGTTAATTGTATGATATTTTTATATAAAACTAAAAGTCCATGAGATGTGTTAGATCACTCTTTGTCTTAAACAAGTCAAAGGCATAATGAGCTCTTTTGTATTCCATGATTATGAGGTCAAAATTACAAAAGTTTACAAATGGGAAAGACGTGTAAAGTTATTTAGCGATTTAATTATTTGATCACCACTTTCTCTCATTCCTGCACTTAAAGAAATAGCTTGTGTGAGATTAGACACCTCTTGTGAAAACCACACAGCTCTCTCATGTACAGCCATTGACAAAAGCCAGTGATTATGGTTTATAAAGTTATAAATATGGATGTTTCTTTAAAAAAAAGCATAGCTTTGCTTCAGAAGACCTTTATTAGCCCCCTTGAGCCATATGGATTACTTTTATGATGGATATTGATGTGCTTTTTTTGAGCTTTAAAATCTCAGGCTCTATTCAATGACATTATAAAGCTTGGAAGAGCCAGAATATTTTTAA
The DNA here is from genome assembly GCF_024679245.1 of Pseudorasbora parva. NCBI lineage: Eukaryota > Metazoa > Chordata > Actinopteri > Cypriniformes > Gobionidae > Pseudorasbora > Pseudorasbora parva. Next base: position 4,865,521 of record NC_090178.1, read on the forward strand.
TATAAATTTGTGTGAAAGTCATATATATACACTATATTGCCAAAAGTTTTGGGACGTCTGCCTTTCCATGCACATGAACTTTAATGACATCCAGTTCTTAATCCGTAGGGTTTAATATGGCGTTGGCCCACCCTTTGCAGCTCTAACAGCTTCAACTCTTCTGGGAAGGCTTTCCTCAAGGTTTAGGAGTGTGTTTATGGGGATTTTTGCCCATTCTTCTAGAAGCGCATTTGTGAGGTCAGGCACTGATGTTGGACGAGAAGGCCTGGCTCTCAGTCTCCGCTCTAATTCATCCCAAAGCTGTTCCATCAGGTTGAGTTCAGGACTCTGTGCAGGCCGGTCAAGTTCCTCCACACCAAACTCACTCATCCATGTCTTTATGGACCGACGCTTTGTGCACTGGAGCGCAGTCACGTTGGGACAGGAAGGGGCCGTCCCCAAACCTTTTCCCACAAAGACAGGAGCATGAACTTGTCCAAAATGTCTTGGTATACTGAAGCATTAAGAGTTCCTTTTACTGGAACTAAGGGGCCAAGCCCAACCCCTGAAAAACAACCCCACAATATAATCCCCCCCCTCCACCAAACTTTACACTGGGCACAATACAGTCACGCAAGTACCGTTCTCCTGGCAACCGCCAAACCCAGACTCGTCCATCGGATTGGCAGGCAGAGAAGCGTGATTGGTCGCTCAGAGAACACGTCTCACTGCTCTAGAGTCCAGTGGCGGCTGCTTTACTCCACTGCATCACGCTCTGCATTGCTCTTGGTGATGTGAGGTTTGGATGAGCTGCTCGGCCATGGAAACCCATTCCATGAAGCTCTCTACACACTGTTCTTGAGCTCATCTGAAGGCCACAAAAGTTTGAAGGTCTGTAGCTATTGACTCTGCAGAAAGTTGGTGACTTCTGCGCAATGTGACCCTCAGCATGTGCTGACCCCGCTCTGTGATTTTTACGTGGCCTAACACTTCATGGCTGAGTTGCTGGTGTTCCCAATTGTTTCCCCTCTGTGTTATAATCCCACAAACAGTTGAGCGTGGAATATTTAGTAGTGAGGAAATATCAGGAATGGACTTATTGCACAGGTGTCAACCTATCACGGCCCCACGCTTGAGTTCACTGAGCTCCTGAGAGCGACCCATACTTTCACTAATGTGTGTAGAAGTGTCTGCACGCCTAGTGCTTGATTTATACACCTGTGGCCATGAAGTGATTGAACACCTGAACTCATTTGGAGGGGTGTCCCAATACTTTTGGCAGTGTTGTGTATATAATAGCATATTCACGGGTGTTTCATATTTCATATTCACCAAACAATAGCGTATTACTAACATGAAGAGCACTTGTCAACCAGTCCCAGAGCAGCTTTGAGAGTCTTCCAGAGAAACAAAAGCTTTCCCAAACACAGCTGGAAGTTCAGCCAATTAGCGCTATAGAATCTGATACAGAAATCAGTTTTCGCCTCCACACACTGACCCTGCCAGCCGAGGCGCTTCAATCGGATGTGGTGAGATGAGGGTGGAGCCGCGGGCCGCAGCGGAGCTCCGTCTGTCACAGTGAAATTCCTCCGGTGCTCATGAAGAGGACGACAGTCGACACAAAACAGATAAGAGAGCAATGCAATTCATCACACATAACGGGCCCTCCACTGACCTTAAAGGGATACTCGCGAGATATGACGTGCTGAACGAACACCACTTCTTCAGAAGCACCCGTCTCACTTTCTTCATCACTGCAATAGGATTTTAAAGTCCCTGTAGTCAATCCTTTTATCCCTTAAAACTCATCTTTGATCACCAAATGACATTTAAAATCAGCAGTATTAGTATATTCGGTTCTATGAATATGGAAAGTAGCCCCGCCCCACCTGCTGCTTAAATTCAGACTATTTCTCAGTATCTTAAGTGATTTATACAGCTTTCATTTTATATTTCACAATAGTTTTATTTTATACGGTTAATATTAGTGTTGTTCTCTGTAACAAACTATAAATTGCTTTCAGTGATCGAAAAAGCTGAGATGAATATAAATAATAGGTGAAAAACTTACAAAAAAATAGAAGTGTTTCCAAGCAAGTGCTAAAACTAAAATTAAAGCTATATATACACAATTAATAAATACTATTTAAATAAAATAAAATAAAAATACATGGATAAGTGGATAAATTGGACAAAAGTTAACTGGAAACACTCGCCGAATAAAACATGCACAAAGTAAGATCATGTGATAATGTGAGATCATGCTACTTTATATATTTTTTAAAACATGTTGCATAATGTGCATTATTAAACACACAAAAGCTAGAATTTAGTGCAGTATGCATCTATTCTGAACAGACAGACAAGAGTGAAGACATTTTACAGTCATGTTTAAGTCTAAGCTGAGTGGACATCATTTGAGGTCGTCTTAATGCACATTATGGGTTTCATTTGGTCAGTTCTGTTGATGTAGAAGAGGTGAAGCTCATATAATCCTAAATCGACAAACATTACATCCAAAAACTAATGTGGCGATTCAATCTCCAATGCAGCGGATGAAATGGACGAAGCCAACGTGTTTCAAAAGCAAAGCTTTTTATTGCAAGTATTAGTGAAAGATACACTCCAAACTGAAGCAAAGCAACACTAAAAGGCCATTGATCTACAAAGAGAGTATTATTAAACAAAGAAAGACATTTCAAAGTAAAAGAAAGATCCCTTGGTACATTAGAGAGACTCTTTGCAAACACGGAGAGAGGAGAGATGGGAGGACAGAGCCACGGAGACACATCCCGACTCGCACGGAAAGGAACGGCAGAACTTTGGCTCTTTCGCAAGCAATGGAAATCGGCGAACTCTGGTACCGAGAGACACACGAGACGTGAAATGACAGAGACGGAGGATGGACAGACTCGCCGTATGTTTGCATCCGATGGTTCACAGTCTTTTTTTTTTGGAATGCTGGAGCTTTGCGTTGCAGTAAACCGTTTTGTAAACATTTTTTTTACTTTTCTTTTTAGGAAATCAACACTCGCCGTTCAGCGATTTCAGAGCAACTTCGTCCGGATCTCCGTGTCTCTGTCCTCCTGGAAAATGACAACATCACCGTTTGAAGAACGGACTCTGAATCTCGAAGCCATGAGATTACGCCATCGTCACCGCAGTTAGTGGTTTAAAAGAGAACCGAGATGCCACATAAGAGGTTAGTATGCTTCTCTACGCAGAACTAAGGCGTTTGACAGACGTCTCAAGTCGAATCGGAAAAACAAAAGAGTACAGTTAAGGCTGAGGCTCATATTATATATATATATATATATATATATATATATAAAAATGTATTTATATATTTCTGAGTGGAATGGGACCCCCTCTCTGGCACGAAGACAATTGAACTCAAGCAAATGATGAAGGACAAATAGCAGTATCTGCTTCTCGACTCCACTTAAAGCACCGGACGCATCAAACATCCTTCCAGGGAAACGTGTATGGCTAAGAGTTTAGCAGCTCTGGATGAAAACAATCAGCTTTTTATCTTTTTGGAATAAAGTCAGTGTGGTTCTCCGTCCCGTAAAGAGATGAGATGCGACGAGCCTCTTCGCTGGAGAGCTGAAGAATGAGGTGGACGATCTAGTCAAAAGGGCAAGGAGGAAGTGATGTCATCCAACACTTCAGGCTTGTGCCGGCCCCGCCCACTCTGTGGTTGTGCTTGTGAGAGGATGACGTCGAGGGCGTCTGACCCCCCGACCCCCAACTCGCCCCCCCGTGACTCTGGCCAACGATGCGGAGACTCCAGCCGCGAAAGCACTCCCTCAATAAATACACCGTTAAATATTTCCCATATATATTTCCAATATATTAAAAGAAAAAAACAAAACACATTTAAATAGGACAACAAAATAAAAAAAAGTTGGCTCAATAAAAGAAGAAAAAGATACGTGTTATGATTTAAAAACAACTTGTTTTCTAACAATTAGACTTCTTGCTCTAAAATCGTTAAGGATATTGTTGTCAGGCATTAGTCAAGCAATATACTGTAATCAACGTAATTTCTGGATGAATCTCAAGAAAACATATCCACCCCAAAATCAAAGGAAAAGTATATTTTGCACAGGGAAAACGATGCCGATATTTCTTGCATTATTTCCACAACGATTAAGCGAATTTCTCCCAAACGGCGTTTTGTAATTCATTTTTGCTGCCTTACATTAAATCAGCATACATGAAAGCCAATGCGACAAATACTACATGATATATGAATACATTTTAATATTATATATATATATTTTGGTTTGCATAAATGAGAATTTGCAGAGGGGGGAATGCATTCAATCATCATAGAAATAGTAATTTCATTTTCTTTATGCAAAATACAATTGCTTATTTGTGTGTCGTGCACTAGAAATGACATTTTGCATGAAAATAAGGCAATATTATAACAACGAATACATCTGTTGTATTATTTTCACGAGAATTAAGCACTTTTCTCTCAACGTTTTGAGCGGTTTTGTAGTTCCCATCAATGGTGATAAAATGATATTTGCTGTATTACATTAAATCAGCATAAATGGAAGGCAATGCACAAATACTACCATGATGTATGAATACAGTTTAATATTTTTGTTTGCATAATGAGAATTTGGAGATGCATTTAATAGTCTCAAAAATATTCACAATGCCAAAAAAGGCTTAATTTTCCTAATGGAAAATATAATTAAGCATAACGGACAAAAATTAAGCATATTATAGCAACAAATACAATTGTTGCATTATTTTCATAATTTCTCCCAGTTGAGTAGTTTTGTAATTCCCATCGACCTCAATAGTAACAGAACGATGTGCATTATTACATTTAAATCTGCGTAAATGAAAAGCAATATTACGGTGGTGTACAAATGCATCAGAATTTGGGGAGGGGGAGATTTGTTTAATTGCCGCAATGCACGAAAATAGCCTTCCTTTTTGTCATGCAAAACATAATTTGAAACGTGAGCAGGATGTGTATTTTCGTGAGATCCACCCATTCTATATAACATTTGCAGCATACCAAGGTAAGTGAGGTGCAGTGTTTTGAGATCTACATCGAGGTATATCCTCCTGGACCAACGGGCACCCATGTGACAAAACACAGGCCATGGGGGTCAATCTCATGTTTAAAACATATACTGTATGTAGATCTATACGGGCCATTGCACATTGAGAGGGATCGATCAGTCACGGCAATAAAAAAAAGTCCAAAAAGACGTCACCGGAGCCTTGTGTAAACCTCAATTAATCTCGCTCAAGTTTCCCTCAGCAAAGACTTCAAGAGCTAGAGACTTTTGCTGGAGTACATGAAAAAAGGGTTTATGGGGGGAAAAGGAAAAGGAGAGCAAAGCACTGTGACTTTGTTTCCTTGTTTAGGTGGCAGTCTTTAAAGTGCTGTGCTAGGCTTTCCTGTCCAGGGTCAGGCCGTGTCATATGAGTGTCCGCTCTGCCCCCATCTAAAGATAGCACATTCACCTATAAGAACGCTTCCATTGCATTGGTCCGGACTCCTAATACAGTATGATACAGAACCGTTCGCTCGTATACTTGGCATATATCATCGTCACTATAATATATCTGAATATACAAAGAGGCACCGAGCCTCCCGATCGAGATAAAATGTGTTCGTGCGTGTTTGCATGTGTGCAACACCTTCTTCAAGGTAAGAATAAGACTAATATGCTCTTTGATTTCTCACTTTAGTCTCAGATTATTCAGCACCATCATGAGGAAAGGCACTTTCTATGAACTCTGAACTCGTGTAACGTTTTAGACCCTAAAAGAAGACCCTCCCAAAAAGCTGGAAATTAAAAGACGAGAGAGGAGAGGAGAAAATACGTTGTCTGACTGGGATGTGGCTGTTTGACTTCTAGGTTTACGGATAACGGAAGCCACGTCAGGCAACAAACTCAAGCACTGAAACTCTGCTACGAACCAACCGAGTCCCCTGCAACAACATCTGCTACCACAGCCGATACATCACTAACACTCTGTACGATCTTCGGGTAAAACCGTTCGTCGCTTTGAAGAATCGTTCAGATAAAAATTAGACAATCACATAAGCATTTTCTCACCCTCATGTCATTCAAACATTCACTTCTTTCATAAGAAGCAATTTCACAGAACGTTGTCTAAAGCTGTTGACTTGGACTGAACAAAAATAGACTGAAAAGTTTGTGCTTACTTAAAATATTAAGTTGTCAACTCAAATATCCAAGTTGTCACTTAGTGCAACTTCACTTTTTAAGTTGACTCAACTTTAAAATTTAAGGCAGCACACTTTTTTTTTACAGTGTAGCAAGCTCCAAAATGACAATCATTTACTGATATCCTTGCCTTTTGTTGCATGGACAGCAACTCAAACGCTCTTTAAAACACCACGTACACCACGTTCAGCGATAGAAAAGTCATGTGGGCGAGTAAATAATGACAATCACTTATAACCGAACTATCCATTTCTTGCCTAAACAAGAGGCAAGGGTTAGTAATATATATATATATGAAGTTAAAACTACACAAAAATAAAATAGCATGACACCTCATCAAGATTGCTTCTTAAACTGATAGCTGTTTGGCATCCGCACACAGGCGGTTTTACTTTCAAGGCTCTGAAGCACCAATAGTGGTTTTATTAGGGAAGGTGAAATAAAAAAGGGCTCAATTTCAGTAGCTGCTGTTTTGATGCTTACAGCCTCACTTAAACCACTTTTGATAGGCCTGATGGGCAGAAAACATGTACCTTCCTCTACAGGTCCGACCTCTAATGCACACTTTTTTTAAAAACCCTGCAGAAAACCCTCTATATAACATCCCACTGCGTTAGTTTCATTCTTAACAGGCGATTATTCATACTTTAGAATTTAAAAAGCAAACATCTGATTGCATAAAGAGATCTGGATTTTGAAAAGGGCTGAAATTGAAAAGTCATAATTAGGCTATGCATTAAAATCTTCCACTTTCTTTGTGCAATTGACCGTAATCGTATTCTGACTGGCCACAGTACTGTACCTTTCTACGCAATAAAATCAAATGCAAATGCAAATCAACAAAACAAACAACAAACACACAAAACGACCAAATGTCTGTCCTGATGAGAATCTCCCCCTCGGAGTGAGAGAAATATATGCAACCAGCACCATTTATGCATACCATGTTCCCATCGTTACACATTAAGTCTCCGCCAAATCGCTGATGCCGCCATGGGCCGCACCTAATAGCACCATGCATTACGCATTGTTTAGTGCAGATTATCACCTTTAAACAGCTGGACATGCTTCAGATGGCGCACAGAGACAGTAAGGCACCCAACGCTCACTGCACCGAGATGCACTCTTCAAGTAAAATACTATACTGACCCCTAGTGGCCCTCCAGTGAAAGAGCACACATCAGGTGCTGTGAGAGCTTCTCCTTAAACACACGGCCCAGAGCTGCCAATCGGTCCCTCGTGCTTGGGCGAAACCGAAGCATGAACCCGCCAGTCTGACTTTAACAAGTACAATAGCAGCGAAGTCCTTTGAACAGGCAGGGCAGTGAAAACCAAGACGTTAACGTTAAGAGATTTTGTTAAGGCCGTACAGTCGAATGTGTTCGCAACTGTGCCCTTGTTTGGACTAGATGAGTTGCGTTCGTTATTTCCCACAGCATCTATCCAATTCTGTTCGACCTCCCCAACATCAAGCAGGCACTTGTTAACACACTATGGTCAATCATCACCTCTACTTTCAGAAAACTATAAAAGTGCCACACCTCCACCTTAAAAACCAACAGCAAGAGTGCCTTTTTCACCACTACGGACTTCCAGCGAACTGTGAGTCTTTGCACAGGAGGTACTCATCCCGCGAATGGATTATTGCACTAAACTATGATCTGTCACAACACGGACTATGCATTTTAAATTGAGACAAAGTGCAGAAGGGAAGTGAACAAGACAAATCTGCTAGGAGCTGCGTTGATCAAGACATAAATATTGGAGGGAATTTGGGTGTTAAAAAAAGAAAAAAGAAAAAGCATATCAAAACATGATCACTTTGCATTGTAGTACATGAAAGCTCACAGGCCAGGTAGATTTTACTGAGCGTAAAATGGGAACATTAGCTTTAAAAATCAACGGTCAGCTTTCTGCCCCGCTGGCGGGGAACGTCATAAAGGACTTTACGCTCGGCAATGGCACTTTTCTAACAATAAAAGCTTGTTTTTCTGTTTTAAAACTCTAACGCACAATTGGTTCTTCACGACTGACACTTTAACACGTAGTTAAGTCACCATTGGCTACAAAAATAATTGAGAACGGGAGAAAAGTACATTGAGAAAATTGCTAGTAAGAGCGTGTGATGCCTCTATCCCCGAAACTTCCTTTCTTCCCAACTCAGTCTTTCCATCTGCTTCCTTTCGAATCTCATTTTGGGGGAAGGGGGAGGATAATAGGGGGGAAAAGTGCTGTTAGAAAACGTTGAGGTACAAGGCGTGACGGGCAGGGGAAGTAATTAAACATTACGTCTACAGACAGGAAGAGGAGCAGGGATATAGACGGGCTTCCCTTTTGGTTGTTGTCAAAGGTTTGGAGGGGATATGACAGAACGGCCTCAGTTGGCTGGTTTAATATTGCATAATAGCGCCGAGGTCCACGTGTGGAATTAAAGCAGGCCTTCCTCATCCTGCTGCACAGTGTCGGGCTGAGCCGTGCTTCCATCGCCACAGAGATCGACCCTTCGGGACGCACAGGCTTTTGGGAGGTGTGACTGCATGTGTATGTGGTTGTTGGTTTCGTGTGCATGACTAGTCGAACGTGGGCTTGATGTGAGCTGGCTTAGGCAAAGTACATGGTCCTCAGGGTGTCGTGGTGAATCTGCACAGCTTTAGCCAGCGCTTGGGGATCCCGGCCGTTGCTCTGCCCAGAGACGTGGCTGCCCTCGGCACTGAAAAAAGAGAGAGACCGTGTTACAGAAGGCCGATCAAACAATACAAAAATGAACACATCTTTTGCAATCCTGCATTATTTGCAAAGGGCTCCTGGAGGTTTTATGAAGGTAAATGTAAGACTTTTTAAAAAGTAAACACAAGGGAACAGCATGTTCTCTAAATGTAAACATCTAAGGAGAAACATAAGCCTCCGGTTTCACAGACAAGGTTTACGATCTTAAAAAATGCATGTTTGAGCTGTTTTAACTGAAAGCTACTTGCTCATGCATATCTTAAAATATGTCAGTGCCATTGTTTTGTTTTAAGACGCACACCAGTAATGTTTTTTTTAATATATATAAGAAACGTTTATAAAAGCTATTTAAATGCCATAATTGAACTTAGGCCTAATCCTGGCTTAATCTAAACCCTCTCTGTGAAACTGGATCAAGGAGTTGTATAAGCAACACTTCAGAGATTAAAAAATGATGGCATTTTCTGCCAAATTGAAGTGAGAAAAATTACAATTTTACATCTGCATCTCAAGTAAATGTTTAGACATTTGTATTGGAAAAAGGGAAAAAAATAAATGCAACATTTAGTGCCATGACTGGATGAATTTAACACTTTCTGGTCTGATTTAAGACTTTTTAGGGCTGAAATTGTTTGTAAGAGTGAATTAAGACTTTTTAAGACCAGCAGAAACACAAAACAAACATATTTATTATAATCAAAAAATGTCTTATTAATTTTACTAGACAATGCTAAAAGAAGCCCACATACTGTAATAATGAAAAAGAAAGACACCAAATGTTAGATAAAAGCCACTGCTTTACTGAACGACGGCAAACGTTTCACTTGTGTGACCTTTCTCAATGGCAGACTACAACGCTTTTGCAGGAGCCAGAATTATCACATCATTACGTGGATCGTATGCTGAAGTCACATGGCTACAATTAGTTTTACTCAAATTAATTTTGCGCAACGGTTAGAGCAAAATCTCTCACTGCTCTTGACTGAATACATTTCATTCATACAGTGAAGACTATGCAGTCTTTTGTTTTACATTTGATTATTCGGTTTCTGTAGTATTTCTTACATGGCTACTAAACAGACCTGATCGAAAACTTAAAGCGCTCTATTTCATTTGCATCTTTGTTCTATTGTATTTGTCCTATTTGCTGCTTTGTTATTTGTAATAACAATATATTGTTTGTTGACAACAACATAAACTAAATGTAATAATAAAGTAAATGTAAAAAAATAAAAAACAAGCTAATTTTGGGAAATTACAGACACAAAATCAGTTCTTTGATTGCAAAAAAATACCAAAATATTCTTGGTGGGACTGGAGAAATATACCAAAATACAGTGCATAATTTTTTAGCTACATCACCAGTAATCGTGCTATCCTGGAACAATGCCACACACCTGTCGTGTTCTTTGTCCACCAAGTGGTAGCGGGCACGGAAGGCCACCAGGTGGGCGTAGTAGGCTGGCGCAGGGATGGAGACGGAGCGGGTACAGCGCACGTATGTGTGGCACAACTGGTAGGTGAGCAGCTGGAACTCGTCAGCAGTGAAGCAGTTGTCGTCCCACAGGACATGGTAGTGGGAGGGCCGGCTAGTGCCCTGATATGAGGAACAAAAAAAATCTAACTTCAGCAAGGCCTTCAAAAACATCTTGTACAATACTGTAGTCTTTAAAGGGATAGTTCACCCAAAAAAGAAAATGTGATGTTTATCTGCATACCCCCAGGGGATCCAATATGTATGTGTCTGATTCTTAGTAGAACACAAATGAAGATTTTTAACTCCAACCATTGCCGTATAATGCATCTCAAAACCCAGCGCGATCATATGTATATGTATATTATATATATATATATATATATATATATATATATATATATATATATATATATATATATATATATATATATATATATATATATCAGGGTTTCCATTGTCCGGGAAAAAAATTAAATGTCCGACAAAAAGAAATCTTTTCGGTCAAATTGTCAGATTAAAACTGCCTCTTATCGATACTGTAAGCCTGCAACGTGATGCCCTCGCTGTCATGTCAGCGATCCGGGGCTATGGAGGATTGCAATTCTCCACAGCCTGCAAAGTCCTCAAATGTGATTTCCGCGAAATGTATCCAGAGGACAAGGAGTCATTTCACACGGTGGCCAATTTAAATGTTACTAACTAAATGAGACACAGCCTACTGAGTTTATAATTACATTTATTAATTGCATTTAATTATTGCATCTAAAAACAATAGTGTTGTGTCAAGATTTTTCACGTGAATAAAGGCAAATAGATTTGCACACTTTGCTTATAATCCCTGGTCTAGTCTGTTAAACAAACTTCTAATATACCCTCTTAGCCTATTTTTTCTCTCATCAATACCGAATACCATCAGTGGTTGTACATCAAGAGCAGGGACAGTTTTTGTGCATTTTGTTTCGTGATCTGACCGGAACAAACAGAAAGTCTCTGCAACGGCGTTAAGCGTTAGATTAAAGCGCTCGTCTGTGTGAGGACCGCACAAGCCGCGAGAGAAATCTGCACCACTGATAACAGCGGCAACGAGCGATCGCCTCTTATTTAACAAACGAATGAAATGATACTCTTCTAGTTAACCAGAGATGTTTTGTTCGTATTAGTTAGGTTCATCCGTGAACCAAGATGTTTTAAAAAAGTGGTAGGGACATGTCCCACCCGCAAATTATGCCTATGAGTTAAAAAAATGGGTTGATTGACGCCAATCGGACGTTCATGTTTTTTTTTCCGTCTATTTGAAAGTTAGGCTAATAAACATGTTGCATATACGGCCTGATTATGTCATTTTTTTGTAGTTTTTGACCGGCATATCATCAAAATGTCCGGAAAACGAAACCTCTGCCGGTCACTTTGACCGGCACCATTTTTTTCTAGCGGAAACTCTGAGATCTATATATATATCAATCAGAGTTTCCGGAACGGTCGAATGATGCATCTATGTAAATATATTTATGATCGCACTGGGTTTTGAACTTCTTCCAGGCGGAAGTATGTGGCATTGGGAACACTAGATGAGATTCGTCTAATATGAGGTAAAAAAATAATCACAAATACTGTTGGGTTTCTCGCAGAAACCAATCGTTTCGTGTCTTAAGACATCAATGTGTCGCCTTAAGTCACAGGGTTTAATATTTATTCGTATGTCTGTGTGTTTTTTACTCTCTATATTGACATGTCATAGAAAACACCCCATTGACATGCATTATACAGCAACAGTTGGAGTTAAAAAATCTTCATTTGTGTTCAACTGAAGAAACAAACACACCTACATCTTGGATGCCCGGATGTCAGGTGATAAACATCACATTTGCATTTTTTGGGTGAACAATCCCTTTAAATTGTTAGGGCTGTTGCACTAAGGATGTTTTAGAGTGACCTGAGAATTGTGACATTCAGCCTTTTATACACAGAAGAGTCCGTACTGGATAACATATACGCTCTTAGCACTGATAAATCCAAATCTGCGTGCAAAATCATTTCCTCGATTGACCAAGGAGCCGTATAATACACAACACCAGACCAGAGGGCGGCTTAAGAGGCGGGAGGAAGGTGACATTTCATGCTGAGGATGTGTGTGTCTGTACCTGTATTCCAGCATGACTGCAGAGGTAAAAGTCAAACTCGTAGGGGTGCGTGATATCTGTGTCTACTGTCGTACCAGCAGGAATGTTTCCGCTGCGACCCACCTGTGCAGGAAATAAAAAACTCAAATCAACGACAAAACATTTTTAAAAAAATGCTTTCTAAAAAGTTAGAAATGCTGTTCTTGTTTGAAAGCAAGTACCCTTTTTATTGTTGACTAAAACTAAAAATTGTTAATTGAAAAAGCTAAATGAAATATAAAATGTTACATTAAAAACAGTATTTTTTTAGTTTTTTAAGTTAGTTGCCAATGCTACATTTTTAATTTCTAAAGTTTAAGAACTAAACATTTTTTTTTAATTTAAATAAAAAAACAATAGTTATTATAGATAAACAATGGATATTATAGATATTATACTCAGGTAAGTAAAATAAAATATTTAAACTTGTTTTATGTACAAAAATAAAATAAAAACTAACCAATACATTTGACAAAAACACAACAAAATTAGTAAAATAGAAATGAGAATATATAAATTATAGAATTAGAAAATATAAAATAAAAAACTTTAATAGTCTCTCAGTAAAAAAAACCTTAATTATAAAAATGACAAAAGCACAAAATCTCTAAAACCAAAAACAGTAAACAAACTGAAACTTAACAATAAAAGCTATTTTAAACTATTAATAAATAGCATAACACACACACACACACACACACACACACACACACACACACACACACAATAAAACATGAATATTATAATTATTATTGTTATATAGTAGTGTTTTCTAATTGTAAGAACTTAAATATTATTAAAATACTTGTTTTATTTCAGTTACTTGACATACAACATTTCTCATTGTACACTTAATATAACAGAAAAATTAATAAACACTATAGACATAAAAAATTATAATATGTCAAAAATCACACATACAAAAAAAAAAAAAAGTAAAATAGACTTTAACTGAAATTAAAATGGAAAACAGAAAAAAAGAAGCTCTTGGACATTATCCATAATTATGTCTTAAATAGTTAACTTTCAAACCCTTCACATTTATATATAATACTAATATAACACTGATAAATATAAGTCCTGTGTGTCTGCCGCTGTTTCTGTCCCAGACTGCAATAAGCCATGTGCGTTCAGCGTAAGAACAAACCACTTAATGAACTGGACCGCAAAAGATTGCTCAGAGATTGCTCACCCTCTCATTGCGATCGGCACAGAAGAGGCGCGTGTGGTGCCGTTTCTGCACCACTATGTATGTGATGCCGGGCTGGTACTCCTTCTCCAGACTGATACAGGCCTCTCGAATGGCCAGCAGCTCGTAGTACAACACCTGTGAGCAGAAACATGTTTGATTTTCAAATGAACATGAAACTAGAGAGGTCAAGGCAAACGAATCCACACCTGTCTAAACTGTCCCTCAGATACACCGTCCCTGTAGAAGATGATTCTGGTGGGTTTGTAGCGAGTGGACTTGTAGAACTGAATGAGCAGCTCTCGCACCATAGAGGCCAAGTCCTGAATCACTTCCTGTCTGGGCCTCTGGACCCGCACTGTGGCACAATACCTGCTGGGATGAGCGTCCATACTGCCCACAACCTACAGCACAGTACATATTATAGTCATGATGTTGCCTAACTTTGTAGTATATTTAATATATTTGTAATCATCATCCAGCTCTAAGCTATACTGACTGCTGCAATGGATGGTTTCTTCCCATCTCCAGCAGGTGGATGTGTGACGTCCGCCCCCAGAAAGATGACTGGCTGCTGGAACACTGAAGGCCTGAGAAACAGCACACACAAACATTAACATATTTAACACCACCAGAAACTGAATATTGCATTAGATAGAGTCTACTAATCAACTTTGTAATATAGTCAATACATTTGGGTTTCCCAATCAGGGGTTCCTGATTTGATGACAAGGAAGTAAAACAGTATTCCACCAACATAAAAGCTTAAATGTTAAAAGCTTGAGGGTTTGAGCACCTGAAAATTACGAATTTTAGGCATAATACATATTAGTATAGTAACTTGTAGTGTAAACACACACACACACATATATATAATTTCCCACAATAATAGCCGATATTTCTGTCTTCATTTATTGTTGTTTATAAGTTATGAAATATCTGAAAAAATTTGCTATATAACAATAATAGTTATAATAATAAATGAATTATTATTACTACTAATAATAATGTTGTTATAAGTTATGAAATATGTTAAAATATTATTTTTTTAAATATTCTATCTTCCTATATTTTCGGTCTTAATTTCTTATAATTACACATAAAACTACTATATAATAATAATAATACTAGTTAAAATAATACATGTATTATTATTAATATTACTGTTGTTATAAGTTATGAAATATCTGACAAAATTGCAACCGTAATTTCTGTCTTCCTATGTTTATGTCTAAACGTTCTTATAAATACACATAACACTACTATATAATAGTTATGATAATAATAATAGTTATGATGATAATACAAATAAAAGTTTGATAATAATAATAATAATAATATTAATAATAATAAATAATGCATAATTATTGTTGATGTTGTTATGTTATGACACATCTGTTAACATAATTGTAATATTTTATTCACCAAGATACAGAAAATCATCTTAAACTAATAATTTTTTTTTTAAACTTGTTTAAAAAAAAAGATTAAATATGTATCTGTTCACTTGCATGTCATATGACCATTAACCACTACTTGGATTTGATATCAGAGAGGTTCAGCTGAGAAAACCATTTGGAAATCCCTGCAATAAATAATAACGATCATCGGATTCAGCAGCTTGTTTAAAAACAGCCAATGAGCGGAGCCGATTATGTTGCGTTAGTCAAAATAGGGCTGAGGAAAACCGTTCCAAACCGTTGATGCGGGACCAGGATGTTGTTGATGCCGCCGAGTTTGACGTTGATTTTGAGGCAGAGGTTGGAGAGCGTCTGAGGCGAGGTTTTCACCACGTTCTTCACCTGCACACACTGAGTGGCCATTCCTAGAAGAGTGTCTCCAACACGCTTCACTTCCGCTGCACAAATCAAACGCGTGTGTTTGTTAGTCCGAAGGCGTTCGGCAGGAGGGCGGCTCTGTGCGTGACGGTCTTACCGTAGACGGGTGTTTTTCCCGGCAGGATGACGATGATGAGCTGCAGTCCAGAGTAGGTGTTCTTCAGGTGTCTGAACATGGGCTCCACGCTGTCGGCTCCCTGAGCGTACTTACAGAAACACGGCTGACCCTGGATGGGCATCCCAGCATCCTTTGAGATCTTACGCAGCTGGTCTGTGAAACCCCTGTGGGGACAAACATAATTCAAACACATGTATGGAAAGTAAATAATGCACTGGTGATTAAGGCTGCATGATTAATCAAAATAAAACCAAAATCGCCATATGGCCTAGCGTGTCTATCAAATATAAATCTAATGCATGCACGTTTCAGAGTGAAGCACTTGTAATATTTCCTGTTTTGCTTTTATATAGAAATGCAACAATTTTGCTAATTAATAATAATAATTTTAGGCAATTCTTTGGCAAATTGTGCAGCTCCACAAACAAACAGCAAGCCTGAAATATGTTTTTAAATCACATTTTAAAAGGCAGTTATCCAATACATTCGCAAATAGCTATAATTACACATAAAACTACTACATAATAATAATGTAGTTATTGTTGTTATGAAAAAAGTTGTAATGTAAAATAAAATTATTATTATTATTTTTCTTACAAACTAAATTGTCTTGTTAAAGAAATGCTACTATTTTAATGTAATAATAATTTCAATCATTATTATTATTACTACTACTTTTTATCTATATTGATATGTAATCTGAATTTTGGCAAATTGTGCAGCTCCACAAGCATTTAAAGCAGCACTTTTGCTCTCAGGGTCCCCCTACAGTTGGGAAAAAATAATGTCCTCAACTACTGTTGTAAGATCTGTCATCCTACAACAGGGGATGCCATCGCACGTGCATTTGTTGACATGACAGCCCTGATAGCCCTGAACTAGTGATGCGCGGGTCGTCTCATAACCCACGGACCCCGTATGTCTATTTAATGGACGCGGGGCGGGTTGTAAAAATATATACATTGGTTATTTCACCCCGCGGTGGGCCAAATAACTTCATAAAAGCGTCCCGCGGGTCGGTGCAGCACTAACAGTTCCCCTGAACACTGCAGGAGGAGTTCACATGCAGGTGTTCTTCTGGCGTCGCGTGTGAAATGTCTTCATCCCAGGTACAGTCAGTGGCATGTTTCAGCGTGTCATATGAATATAATTTCATGGGTTTTATTTTTTTCAAATGCCAAATAATCACGATGCTCACGTTTACAAGCCAGCGTCATTATAGTAGTCTATTGGTTACCGTTTTACAGAATCTATATGATCCTTCAGTTCAATGTTTGAGTGGTAGGTAATCACCGTAACGAGCAGGACAGCATCGGCCGGGCACGCCTCCTTCAGCTCACGCCGACGAGCAAACACTGGTCACATGTTGATCCTCGTCCTGCCTTTAATCACATCACTTTTTCGTTTCCTCTTAATGCTTTCCTCCAACAAAACCTTTTCTTTCTTATTTGTCTGTGCTGCTTCGGACATGACTATATTATCCGACGAACAAAGTTGGGCTCGCACGTCCGAATGTAAGGAAGTGTGGGTGTTAGTGGAAGTGACGTATATGCCGTAAAGCAGTCGAATATTGTAGTTTTTTTTGTTCTCGGGTTACTACCCGAAACCCGAAGTTTAAAAGTACGATTAAAAACGATACAGACCCCATCAGGCTATGGCAGACGTGTCATTCAACCTATTGTAAGTCGATTTATCATCACAAGAGTCTTGAAAATATATTATGAAGGTTGAAAAGTTACCTAGTGCTGATTTAATAACTTTTTTTTAATTTACTGATTTTATAATAATAATAATTATTATCATTATTATTATTATTTTTACTACTACTACATATCATTATTAGTATTATTATAATACAATTATTGATAACAATTAAAAAATATATATATATAAATAACAATAATTATTATTATTTTCTAGCCATATTGATATTTAAATCACAAAATATTAGCCATATTGTGCAGCCCTACAAACAAGGATAGCACACCTGAAATCACTGTTTGCATTGCAATTTTTTATCAGCAAAAATATGATTTTTCCCCCCCCAAATTGCACAGCCCTAGTGTTGATGGAAAGGTGTGTATTAAATAAGCCAGTATGCCGTGGGGTCTTACTTAAGAATCTCTTCTCTGCACTGTCTCTGTGTGGCGAAGCAGGCGATGGCCCACATCTTGATCTCCACCCCGGTGTGGAACTGTTTTCCTCTCATGTCCCAAACTCCATGACTGGGTGTGGCCACAGTGCGATTCTGTAACGACAGCTCACGGTTGATCTGCTGCACAGGACATGTGTGAGCAAAAACACAGGGCACACAAAAACACCACTGATACTGAAACTCAACATGACTGGAACACATGAAGTAGCCCAGAGAAAATCATTACTAGACTGAGCTGAAGGAACTTTACAAGTACAATTCACAAAACAGGCTTGTATAGGGAAGAACGGGGGCAATTATAACAAATTTTGCAATCAAAAGCTAGTAAGATGACACATATTGAGAACGTGATCACTAGATTTCTATACATTTCCTTTTAAATCAAATGATCTGCATATATCAAAATGTTAAGTTTATATCAATCAGTATTCTCAGATTTGTAGCCGCAGTATAGCAGTTTGTAGTCAATTTCATTAAATGCACCCACAGATTTTTACACAGTTTTTTTTTACATCAGTGCTTACTGCCTTATTTTTTCATTTGTATGGTGGTGTAATGAAATTGAATTTGAATTTGATTGTATAATTTTGTAGTATTTGGCCCTTGTACAGCACTGTGGTCAACTTTTGTTGTATCAGTATGTGCTTTATAAATAAATTGAACATTGAACTGAATCATTAGGGCTTTTCACAAGTTAAATACTTAAAGGCATATTGCAGGTAAAAAAATATCAAAATTAATATATAACCGTATGATTCTATGACACCTTATGAAAATACCATATGAAAATACTATGTGAAAAGGTAATGCAGGATTTAAGAGCACAAATTTAATAGATAAAGTGGCCATTTCATTAGCTGTTTGCAAAAAACGTTTGTTTTTTTTCCAACATCGCGCCATATTACGTCACGAGATGGAGTCGTTTGCCAAGCTCTGCGTTGGCTCAGTGCAGAATAGGTTGGTATTTAGTATGAGTTTGTGTATTTTCTTTCTTAATTTTTTTCATATTTTCATTTATCATTGTCATGGTAAATTACTGTGCCCAGCCTGTCAGGACATTGAGTCCACAGGATTCCTGGGAGAAAAATGTTTTTGAACCTGCATGGTGGCGATTTGTGCAGGTGAAGAGACAGGACTTCACTTCTGCATCTGCTTGAAACACGTGGTGATGTGTATAGTGTTCACTTTAAACCGGAGGATTATCATCCCGGCAATATGATGTGTTCAACATCACAATACTCATGTAAAGGATGATATTACACGGATAAACATCCACATGCTATGCTTCTTTGCTGTTGTTTTTATGTGAATCAATTTCAACATTGATGAATACAAAGTACGTGCATTAAACACAAATGTACACTGTATGCATTTGTGTTCATTTACATACTTTGTATTCATCAATACTATACACACCACTGTGTGTTTCAAAGCAGATGTTCACATAAAGCAGGGGTGTCCAATCCTGCCACTGTCCGGCAGAATTTAGCTCCAACTCCAATAAAACACAGCTGAACCAGCTAATCAATGTCAAACTAGGCATACTAGAAACTTCCAGCAGGTGCACTGAGGCAAGCTGGAGCTAAACTTCTGCAGGACAGCGGCCCTCTGGGACTGAGTTTGGTTAAGTCAGTTTCCACAACTGACTTAAAGGCTTTTGCGTTGCACATCCTCATATTATATATTGCCGACTATCAAGTTTATCATGAATGGGCTTGTCGGACTATAAACGTAAAAATGAAATGATCTTGTTTTCTGTCACCATTTGTGATTGTTCCTAGCCTGACGTGGTCATACTCAATTCTAGTCAGAATATGAGTCTGATGCTCCATTGGGCAGTAATTATGGGGCGTTTCAACCGAACCAGGAAAGACCTCAATTGGACAGACCAACAACCAATCAGAGCAACAAAGCGACGCCTTACGTTAGTATTTTTTCCGCTGGTTGAAGCGCGACTATTATGTGATATATAGACTAGGGATGTCAATTTTCACAAATTCCCATGATCGATCGTCGTTTAAATTAACGATCAATTAATCGATTAATCGTTAACCATAATACTGAAATATGCGTCTACAGCAGTGGCTTATAGGCGACAGCATGACAGTAGGACTATGTGCAAAGCTGCTCAAAACGCCATGTTCTTCACCAAATGAATGAGGATTTTTTTTTTTATCTAAACAAAGGGCTATGGGATTGTAAAATTAGTCGATGTTATTTATAATTTAATTTAATTACTTATTTAATAACCAAATATAACATGTAATACAACACGAACGCCGCCTGATCTGTTATTCAGAATTTGTGGACGCACTTGCAAGAGCAACGTGCTGAAACGTCACCTAAACCCAGTTAATTCAAAACGATTTATTAAAATATTGTTTTCATTAATGTTATGTAATGTGACAGACAGTCCCAATCATAGTTATTATTAGTTGTGCGTTGCTGTTTGAACAGCGCGAGCTGAAGCCGATGTGCTGAATCAACACTGGTAAGTTACACTGAAACTTTGCTAGCACGTTATTTAACTCAACAAAAAGCTTCCTATATGAGATTAATCAGATTTATATAAAGTTAACAAAATATTACAAATTATATATCTTCACAAAATGATGCGAATGGACAAGTGAACTTGAATTGAGTTGCTGATATTCATATTCAGAATGGGAGACGCGTGGTGTTCACGCGCTCTAGGAACAACGCTCTGAACACGGCACCTAAACCCAATGACTTTACAACCATTTATTAAAATAGTGTTCTCATTTCTGTTATAGAATATGACTGTCCCAATCATCGTTATTATGCATTGCTCTGCATGCGCTAAAGCAGAAGCACTGAATGAAAACCGGTAGCCATTACTGACTGAAGCCATTTGCTAGTGCGTTTTATTTCGCTGAAAGAAACGCATCCTATATGATTGATCACATATATAACGTCACAAAATAAATGTAATATTACAAATTACTTCAGCACAATCTGATGCGAATGCACAAGTGAACTTGAACTAAGTTACATGCGCGAGTCAGAATACGTGACTCATGTTGTGCACGCGCTCTTCCTGGATCAACGCAATGAAACACACGGCAAATAAACCCAAATAATTAACAATCACAATGTTTTATTACAATAGTGTTCTCATTAATGTTGTGTAATATGACAGTCCCAATCATAGTCATTATTAGCTGTGCATTGCTGTTGGAGCTGAAGCTGATCACCGCCACGCTTTACCGCTCGCCTCTAACGTTAATTATTAACCAAATGCATCCTTATGAGATAAATCAGCTAAAGATAGGCCTGCACAAAATAAACACAATATTACAACTTACATTTGCACAAAACAAAAGGCTGCGAATGCACATGCAAGCTTGCAGTCATGATGAAGGTGTAACTCCAGCTGTAAAATGGTCCCAAATAGAACTCGGGCACGCTCGCATCATTTTTCCTCCCGTTTCCTCACGCACGCGCATGACCCTTCTTAATCGATGATCGATAAGCCTTATCGATCAAATGTCTTATCGACAATTAATCGATCATCGATTAATCGTTGACATCCCTAATATAGACACATGAATGCGAATTTTAGCAGGCAACCTTGCCAAAATAACACACATTTTACCCCCCAAATGCCTTTTTTTCTCCGGAGAACCCCCGTGAGAAGCTATTGTTTAGGGCTAGTAGTTGGCGCGGTTTGTTGTAAAAACTTGGCAACCCTGTCTGCACGCGCGCTGGGATAAACGATCTTTGCCGGACTTGTAAAAAAATTAAAAGAATTTAATGATACACAGAGTACTTACCCAACATGATCATCATTTCAGAGAAATGGTGAAGGTGAATGCTTATATGAACAACCTCTCAGTTTAGGATTTGAACAAATATAATCCAAGCCCCTTTGATTACGTGCATGATTACGTTACTGTTGATCATCTGTCCATCATCGTCTAAAGCCCGCCCTGATGATTTCATTGGTCTGAACAGTTTCTGTTCAGGCATAATCACTTCTCTATGGATCGAGTCCAGACCGAACCGCCCGAGCTCAAATGTTGTGGGCGGGGCTGAGTTCGGCTGGTATCTAGGCTAGATTGTTCCCCTTAAATGCTGCAATTTATAACATGGTGTTTCTGTGAC
This sequence comes from Pseudorasbora parva, assembly GCF_024679245.1. Classification (NCBI taxonomy): domain Eukaryota; kingdom Metazoa; phylum Chordata; class Actinopteri; order Cypriniformes; family Gobionidae; genus Pseudorasbora; species Pseudorasbora parva. Next base: position 4,887,518 of record NC_090178.1, read on the forward strand.
TACACAATGCATGTGAACTTCAGGCATGCGATTGGCTGTCGGTTACTAGTCGTAACATTATAACATTGTATCATTTCACATTGTACGCACTGTACACCGTAATGCACTGTTACCAGCACAAAAGCGGCTCTAATCCTGCTCCAACTTCTAACATTACAAGTGTCAAACATTCTGGGGTTAAAAGTGGGGTTAAGAACGACATTAATCCTGAGGTAAGCACAGTGTGAAAAGCTCTATTTAGTTTTAATATCCAAAAATATCATACAATTGTAATTCTAATAAATTATATTTGCAGCTCAGAAAACTAAAAATGTAAACAAGATTTAAAAAAAATATATATATATCTTAATGATAAAATAGTTGTGGATCTTAATGCAAATTGTGCACCAAAATAATCAATTTGATCTTTTCATAATTTCAGACTAATAAATAATTTTTTATGGCCAATATTTTTATCTATCTCCGAATGTAAAAGTTGTTTTTGAAATTAATACATTTTATCTCTAGGATTTTTTCCCAAAAAATTAAATAAGACATGAATGACAGATGCTGATATTGTTGCTGGTGCAAGATTTTATCATGGCTGAGGAGCAATTGTAACACTGGTTATCAAATAACAATATGACTGAATTGAAAGATATTTAAGATTTGACAGCAATGTTTTAGAGAAGAAAAAACATACGAGTACAAATAAATGTGTGTATATATATATATATATATATATATATATATATATATATATATATATATATATATATATATATATATATATATATTAGGGCCAGGACTCGATTAAAAAAATTAATCTAATTAATTAGAGGTTTTGTAATTAATTAATCGAAATTAATCGCATTTTAATTGCAAATAAATATTTGACCTGGAACAATGAGAAGTAATTTTTCACATGTATTTTTAGTATACCATTGAATAATGACTGAATACATAAGCTTAATCAACAAAATATTGTTTATTTATTTCAGTCCAGCAGACCAGTGCAATGTTTGCCATTAAGTGTAGCAAAAGCATATTTGTGATATTTGAGGCTCGATGTGCTGCGGTGATACGCTAATTTCTTGTTGTATAGCAGGGGTGTCCAATCCTGCTCCTGGAGGGCCACTGTTCTGCTGAGTTTAGCTCTAACCCCAATTAAACACACCTGTACCACTTTAGCAGTGTGTTGAGGCAAGCTGGAGCTAAACTCTGCAGGACAGTGGCCCTCCAGGACCGACTTTGGACACCCCTGTTGAATAGCTTGCACACAACCATGCTCTTGTCGACGCTTCCATCCTTTCATTTTTTAAAACAAAATTTCCCATCCACGGGGCCAAGCAAAGCGGTCTCATCAGCTTCTTCGTTCATGTTCACGTTTGTTGTTGTCGTGATTCATGAGCGGGGCAAAAATAAGTGTGATTAATTTTTTTTTTAAAAAAAATTTTGCGTAATTAATTAACGCGTTAAAGTCCCGTAGTTAATTAATCTTAATTAACGCGTTAAAGTCCCGGCCCTAATATATTATATATATATATATATATATATATATATATATATATATATATATATATATATATATATATATATATATATATATATATATATATATATATATATATATATATATATATATATATATATATATAATCATAACACGATTCCCATGGTATGCATTAAATTATAAGTAACTTTCTGCCAAATGTCTAAATGTTATATAAAAGTGTTACAAATGCCTCCAACCACTCTTACACAATAAGTTACCATTGCCCCCGATCTCCTGTCATTTAAAAAGCATATACAAAATCACACAAAACCATAATTAATTCTCAGACTATATAGACAGCCTAACTAAACGGACTCAAAGACAACAATACACATCCTTTCATTAACTCAAGATAACTATAAAAACAAGAAAATTCACTGCAAGCTTGTTTTTTTTTGGGAGTTATTGCACACTTCAAACATCACAGCAGCAGTGATTAGGAGCTGTTAGTTCCTCCAGGAGAGGCTATTCATTCATTCAGACAGACAGACACAGAGAGATGTGGGTGATTGAAAAGAAGGGTACCATAAAGTGCTCTGTGCTCACCCTGCCCCCGTACTGCAGCATGGGCGCAGGCAACACGCGCCCCGTCACGTGGGCCATCTCGTCTCGCACCTTAAACTGAAACTCCTGTACGAAAGGGTCTGCTTCATAGTTAGCACTGCGCACCTGGAAATACACAGACGAGCACCTGTTGACACACTCTGCAAGAGCATTCATCAGAAGAAGACCTGTCGATACATTAAAATGTCTCAAATATTTAGTTTTAAATATGTAGTGCATTCTGTTTTAACGCATGAAACAATGAAACAAAAGAGCGCATGAAACTTCACTTAGAAATACACAAAATTGTGGAAGTAAAATGTGTTTTATATTGAATTGTTTGAAATATGATTAGAAATGACTACAGTTCAGTGCAAGTCTGCCATATAGGCTACATAAAATTATAATAAGAACTTCATAGTTGTGAGCTTGGGTCATAGTTTTATTGGAGAGACTTTTGTTTTTGTAATCAGGCTCTCAAAAGGCATAATCAAATTTCAGAGGATTTAGATTTATTTTATCGGTTATTGGTTTTCAAATATAAAGAATTACCTCTATCATATCGGCCAAAATGTTCATATCAGTGCATCCCAGGTAACAACAGTAAAACAGACACCAATAAATAAGTAAACTATTATATGCATTATATTACTATAATACAGCTTAACAGACATACAAAAAACTAATAAAAAGAACAAAAAAAAAAACATACTTACTAAAATGAAAATTTAAATGTTGAAATATACTATAAAATAGATAGACAAATAATACTAAATATCCATTTATGCAAAAAATTGTCAGTTTTAAAACAAAAATATATTAAATTAATAAAACAAGACATATGGAAACAATTTAAATTTAAGTGTAATGTATGTAATTATATGATCAATAAGTTATGGCAACATACATTTGCTTGAACTCATCAAAATAAGCAATTTTCAACCTTTTCTTATAAGTTATACTTTTTTTTTTACAAGTCAGTTTAATGTAATTTAAGTTTAAATGACTTGGACATCCAAGTTGAGTGTACTTAAAAATTGAAGGCAGTATTTTTATTTATTTTTTAACAATGAGCATCTTTAATTAGCCAGAAATCAGATTACAAGAGACTTCATAAACAAAGAAACTTTTCTGAGTCTGAGATTGAACACACAGGATGTTTGTCAGAAACGTCTCTTGCCACAAGTTGATATATCCCAGCTCAGATCCTGCTGTACTTCGGAGAGTAAAAATACTCTCAACCGTGGTATTTTTAGCTCGGCCTCAAAACAAGACTTTCATTTGGTACATTTCATTGGCCTCGTCAGTTGCTTTCCACCCACGCGGCCTCTCCGCTCGTATTTGGAGATCTAAACGAGAAATCAACCACAGCAACACACAGTCAGCTGCTGTGATTCAGCGCCCGATTGGCTGTCATTTTAACAAAGGAATAAAGAGCAGAAGTGCTTCAATCACACGTTACCAGCTCAACACCGATGGTAGACTGTAAATCTGCAGGGAGCGAGGTAAAGAGTTCAGATCGCAGCTAATCAGCTCGCAATAAAGTCAGTGCTTTGAAACAACTGGCCTCCATTAATGCAGACAGCAACCTGAGGTCGTTCAGATCGACCTCACAGACAGCAGGAACACGAGTGGAGACGGTTTAATATACTGCTAGAAAACCTTACATGATCTTCCCAAGTGTACATCTGGATTATTATAGTTAACTAAAACTCTAAAATAAAAGAATTACTTGACACAAATTAAAAACGTATTTTATTTCAGCTAGTTGCCAAGGCAACTTTTCCCATTTTCATGTAGTTTAACTTCAGGGTCCCTACACGCTTTCCATTTAAAAATTCCAGACACCTCTGAGGATTTTTCAGACCATATTTAACTATTAACACGCATGTTACATTCTGACTATATATGCTATTATGTTGCCAAATAACTGAGAGAATGTTGTATTTAGGTAGTGTAGCTGATACAAATCAATTAACACCACACAAAACTCAGACATTTAATTTTTTTGCAGCATTTTATTAAAGTCCCACTGAAGTGCCTTGAAATGTGCGGCATTATTCGATGTGTTGATGTAATTTCCACTGAAACAGGAAGACAGACGTATCAAACAGCCCCTCCCCCTTTTTTTAAAACAGCCAATAGCATTTAGTTTATATCAGTCCAATACTTTTTTGGTCTGCGTCGACTTGATCACATGATCCGCTCTGTGCTGTCGATGGAAGGCTTATTTACATTGTCCGATTGTTCCCTATCCTCTATATAGTGCACTGTGCACTTCACCATGTAGAAAATGGTAAACATGTGAACAAGAGACCGATTTTAGCCGCAGCTTTAGCAACTGTTTATAATGTAGGGGGTGGGGCTTCAGATTTAGAGCGCATTTAATTTGACAGAAAATCTGATGAGGATCTAAAGTGCAGAGTGATGTCATCAAAATCATTGACTATGCTTTTACCGCTTATATCTTCTAAATGCAAATTTTGTTATTTGTTTTGGAAATTGTTTTTGGAGCACATTAACTTATAGATAACTTTAAATCTATAAAAGTAAAAAACAGGACTGTTTGCTACACTTTCACAGACTGAAAATATTTTAAATATTGAAACTTTACATTATACATTTTAAAATAATATTGTCACCGATTACATTTATTTGTTAAAAAATTATTTTAAAAATAATAGCAGGATATGCCATCCAGTATAATAGCCATTGCTACACAAGAAAATTACTACAGAAAATATTTATCAGGCATTATCACTCCATCCAATAAAGTATTCACCCATACAGCATTAATTTCAGTATGATAATCAGTATATAGTACAGTAATCTGTAAATATTAATCTATAAATACTCGCACAGTGGAAATGTTAACTAAACTATATTTTAGAAAACAAAATAGGGCCAATATCATGAAACATCTATTTTTCCGTACCTGGAAACTACAAAAAATTCTATACTTTTCTATACTGTGTAGGAATTGTAACTTGATGTACAATAAAATAACAAATTTTTTTTATAAAATCTATTTAATATACATAATATAATATAAAAAAAACTATATTATGGAAAAAACTAAATAAAAATGACAATGGCAATGGCTGCATCCGAAATCGCATACTTCCCTACCAGTTATGCGCAGGTTGATCCAAAATAAGCGGGTGCCTGCGGTTACGAGTCATCCAAAAATATTTTTAATGATATTCGGGTCGCAGTCGGTCGGGTCGTTTGAAATAAAGATGACGCAGGACAAAATACCAGATTTCCCAACACGTTGAACTGAGCAATTGTACCATTTTAATAGGCTATCCTTTTTTTTAAAGCATATAGCCTAGTTCAGTAATGTCCAACACAATCACATTCACACGGGAATGCGTATCAATAGTATGAGTGTGCAATCTAGTGGAATGTATACAAGTTTTGGCGTGCATATGCTATACACAGTTTTTCACGTGGATATGATACGCTCGTTATGGCGTGTAGCCTATATGACACGCTCTTGGGTAGTAGGGCTGTCACTTTTTATTCAATATTCAAATATGCATTTGAACATCACGTGAAATATCCGTAATCGAACTATAAATTAACTATCCGGTTTTTAAAGTGCCATGTAGTGCAATTTTTTACTATCGGGTGCGTTTAAATGGAGCACTGTAATCGGTTTAAAGGTCCAATTTGGGTGGGATAAACCCTTTCATGAATCGATCAAACAAAACATTTCATCATGTAAACGACCTGAGCGGATTACTTTTGAGTGTGCGTCCCACAGACATCATGGTGCGTCCTTATACAGGGTAGGCATGTGCCGATATCAATTTTTCATGTTGCGATTAATTGATTCAGTTTTATCACGATATACGATATCACGATATTGAAATAAGTTGCAAAAAAAGTGTTGCCATAGCATAACAGCTTTAAGAACTATTTTGTAAGAACTGAATGTTTAAATACAATAATGCACCAAAAATATATACAGCTCTGGAAAAAAATTGAGACCCCTCATTGAGAAATCAATGTTAAGTGGTCTCTTGATATTTTTCAGAGCTGTAAAAGTACAATTTTCAAACAGATTAAATTGCAAGAAAATTAGGCTATAAAGAACAACAGGTAGGTTTACAAATTACAATAAAGTCTCATTATTTAATGCATTAACTAAGATTGAGCAACAGCTACATTTGGTAGAGAAAATAATGTTAGTTAAGAAATACTGATCATTGTTAGTTTTATCTTAGGTCCATTAACAAAGTTATTTTGATTTTGATTTTAATGTTATTAAACAGTAACTAAGAAATGAACATAGAATGATTCATTCTTTATAAGTATTTTTCATTGTCAGTTTGGTGAATAATGAATTAACATGTTAACTAATGAAGTAAGAAGTTATGAAGATAATGTTGGCATAATGACACTGTCCCTAAACCTACCCATGTAAGCAAACAATCAACTACTTCAACTGCGCCTGACATTATAATTTATTTTTTCTGAGATGATTATTACACTTTACAACAAATAAATAGCTTTTATTAAACCGTATAAGTCCTGGTGGCCGTTGAGAGTTGCTATGGCATCCGTAAACAAATTCCAGCTGCTGGAGAGGACGGCGTCGACGTCTGATGATTGCATAGTGGCACTTCATATCGATTAAGTTGATAACCTGCTGTTTCAAACATTAAGTTAACAATTTATTTTTCCATACAGGCTGAAGTCCTGTTTATGACTGTCAGACTGTTAATGCATTTGTGATTGAGGCTCCGTTAAGGCGGTGTCCGTTTTTTTATTTTTTATTTTTTTATTTTATGGGGGGTGGGTCGTAGATATTCAAATATAATCGAATACATTGCTAGATATTTGATATTCATTCGGATTAGATTTTTTTTTTAAATGACAGCCCTATTGGGTAGGATGGGGGTGGTGGGTGGTTCACGTGTATAATACGCCATAAAGTGTGTATCATATGCACGCGAAAAAACGTGCATAAACTCATTTTAGCGTAAACATTCCAGGGCGGGATTTTGTTGGGAAAGTCGGGGGAGACGCACACTTCGATTAGACTGGATCAACACATGCAGCAACTTAGGCTAATTGTTAAGAAAACGAAACAAAAAATAAATGAATAAATCAAGCCTTCATCACACAATACTTGGCTATATCATACAGCATTCAGTAAAAGAACAGTTTGTGACTTTGCGCTTCTAAGTGCTTTCACACCTGCTGATGAATTCTCCAAGCAGGGTCGAAACATAAACATCGCGTTCATCAATAATATGCATCTAGACAGCCGAAATGGACAATGAAGCATCAAGAACTGCTGCTCTCGTCGCTGCACCTCTGAGCGCACGTCAGGGCCTGAAACCGTTTTCCTCCACAGGCTGGATTAATGGATATTATGCCAGGGAGCATTTACTACTTTTCAAAAATGCGGGTCGGGTAACGTTACAGTATTTTCTTTTTTGTGGTCCGAGTTGTGGACGGGTTAGCCGAAAACGTTGGTCGGGTGCGGGTTGTTTATACATTGACCCGCGTATCACTGTTCCCTACTATATAGTAGATGAAAAACAGTATGTGACAAAATAAGTGTCTGAATTCACAGCACTCATAAAAGAGCACGCAAAAAGTACTCTGATGACCTACTACTTCCAGAGAGATTCTGAAGTGTGGATACGATGGACAATTTACTATCCCATGAAGCCATGGGAGAGGGTTTGTGAATTGAGGTGAAGTGATGTAACTGATGCTGGCAGGTCACATGGCAAATACGTAGTAAACGTAGTACGTCCAGATTACATTCGTTCCACACACATTCATACTATATAGAACATGCTTTTTTAGTGGCCGTGAAGTAATTACTTAATCAAAATAAGTACCTACTCAAGAGAGTATGCGATTTTAGACGCAGCCTAAAACAACCTAAAAATGTATTCAAAATAATAAAAACTATAATGGGCACCAATAAATGATACTCACCAGTCTGCTGATCTCCTCCTGTCTGTCTGGTGCTGATCGTGCTGTGGCTTTGATCATGGTGGATGTTTGATTATCTGTCAGTTTCTTGATGCACCGCTGCCCTGCTACAATGTTGCACACCTACGAGAACAGCAAACCGTATAAGAACCGAGAACGTGTTCAATCGGCGTAACAGTCGTGCGGATGACAGGACTCACCTCCAGGGGAAGGTAGGTGTGCTTCTGCTCCTGCCCCACCTGTAGACAGGGCAGGTGGGGGTATTTCAGCTGCAGGTTGTACTTTTCTCTGAAATACTGAGCTACTGTTCGTTCTACAGTTTGGCCATTCTCCAACTGCAAAGGGAACCTGGAAGAAATCAGGAAACTTGATCAAACAACAAACCACCACTAGAGGGCATCAAACAAGCAGAGCTAAACTGCTTCCTTCAGTGCAATCATTAGGTCCATCATACTACTTTTCAAACTATTAACATACTACTTTTACTGTTTCTACAGTACATACTATGCATATACTGTGTGAAGTGTGCAAATATCCTGCATACAATGTGATGAAGTCAACAATGCATTATAGTACTGCTTGAAATCTACATGACAATGCAGTTTTACATACACTATTTTTCTTTCAATTATTATAATAACTAATAATAGTATTACTTTATAATAAACATAATTATTAAAAGTATTAGGAAATGAAAAAATGCTTTAATGATAATTATGAGGGAAAATGTAAGTGTTGTGAAAAAAAGGCCCAAAAATAGATTTCATTTTATTTATTAAAATAAAATATAATAATATTTAAGTAGATAACTCAATTAAATCGATACCTAAAAAATAGATGGAATACTAAAATAAATAAATAAAATATAGATAGATAACTAAAATATAAATAGATAACTAAAATAAATAACTTCAATAGATGGCAAATCAATAAATAAAATAGATAGCTAAAATATAAACAGATAACTAAAATGAATAACTTAAATAAATAAATGAATAAAATAGATAATTAAAATATAAATAAATGAATAAAATAGATAATTAAAATATAAATAAATAACTAAAACAGACGCATAAATGGATAGATAAACGGTTTGACTAACGTTTGATGGCTGGCAGGGCGGCGGGTCACATTGCAGACCCGGTACTTCCTCCGCATGGTTCCGCAGTGTGTCACCTCCACCTTCAGACCTGCACATAAACCAGCCAATGAGAGAGAGACGAGCACAAACAGGGGTTGGACAATGAAACTGAAACACTGGCCCATATGGTGTTGGACGTGTCACTCGTATATAGGCCATTCTTCACTGATTTAAGTGTAACGGTTAAATAAGCAGCGCAATAACACAGCTGTACATAAACTATTGCAATCCACACAACATAATGGGAGACATATGAGAGTTCAAAAGAGGACAAATTGTTGGTCTGCGTCCCGCTTGTGGTGTATTGAGAGCTATAGTATAATGTTGGATAATGTTGGCATATACCACATAGAACAAGAGTAACTGTTGGCGCAAAAGAAGCTGTCTGAAATTGATGTTCAGGTACTAAAAAAAACTAAACTACAACTGCCTAATTAAATTTCACACCTCGACTCGTTTTCATCAAAACAGCTCCAAAATTCATGCATGGTCGGGCTGCTATAGCCAAAGATTCGGTCCCCCGTGCCAATGCCAAATGTCAGTTTCATTGGTGCCAACAGTTCAAATCTTGGGAAGTGGACAATGTGAAGCATGTATTGCTGTCTGATGTGTCCACCTTCATGGTCTTTCACACATTTGTGGGAGATACAGTGTGGAGAAGCCCCAAAGAGGCTGAACACCCAGACTGTTGCTGCCCAGAGTTTATCAGTGATGGTTTGGGCTGTAATATCATGGCATTTCCTACTGTGCTTGATGGACACATCACTGCCAAGGATTACAGAACCATTCTGGAGGACCATGTGCTGTGTATCAGCATGATAATGCACCAATACACACAGCAAGACTGGAGACAGAATGGCTTGATGAAGATTTAAGTGAACAGTTTCCACATCTAAACATTGTTGAGGTGTTTTGAAGAAGCAAGTTAGAAAACATTACCCTCCACCAGCATCACAGTGACCTGGCCACTGTTCTGGAAGAGGAATGGCTCAAAAGGAATCCCTTTGACCACTGTGAAGGATTTGTATCGGACATCCCCAATATGAATTGATGCCGTGTTGGCCACAAAATAACACTAGTAAATGGCTGTGGTCTAAAACCAGGTGTTTCAGTTTCATTGTCCGACCTCTACACACAAACAAACAGGAACACACATGCACACATACCTTTGATTTCTTTGGTGAATTTGACTCTGTGGGAGTCTGTGAGGGGGCGAGGCTGCTCATCGATGTTGTGGATGTCCAGTACCTCACACATGAACTGAATAACTGGCTGTGCTTTGTAGAAAGCCGTGGCTGACACTGTGAGACACAAGAGATGAAAACTGATGAAAAATCAGTTCAAATCATCATTTAGAAGAGGTTGTGAGGAACACAACTATCAAAACATCCTCTGCCGTGAAAAAGGACCATTTATCAGTGATGGAGCAGCATTGAGGTGCTTTTTGGACAGGAAAATATATATGTATAAAAAAAATCTTAAGGTTTTGATTTAATTAGATGTTTCAAAGCAGTTTGCAATCAATGAATACTGCACGTTTATGCCAAGCGATTGCTTATGATCTCCTGTTCATGAATTATGACTCTATTTTATGGTGCTTGCACTGTAATATGTTTTAGATGACAGCAAGACTGCATATTTTATCTCCCGCTTCTTTTTGACTGAGCAGTTTGAAGATGTAAAGACATTACAAGATAAGAGTTCTGGTTTATTATGAGATTGTTTATAATAAAAAAATATTTTTGGGGTTATTATTCATATTTTGGTTGCACAATAAATTGTACCTGGCATTTAATTCAATGATTAAAATACTTAATTCCATAATTAAATACAATTTGAAGCAAAAATATTTAAATAATTTTGCTTGTAAATGTCTCCTCGTAAGCGGAAATAAAAATTATTTGATTATAATATAATTATTTGACTCAATTTTTTTGGAAAAAACTAAGCATAAACCCCTGTATTGGGGGGTTTAGCTGAAAGTTATCTTTATGTTTTTTCCCCATTTCTAATTCGATTTCACCAAACTTTCAGCATACTAAAATGTCTTGTCCAGTTAAGATGTTGCTCTTTATTAGTCCTGTGAGAAAACAAACACAAATGTAAATGCGAACTCAAAGCCGGTGTTTCGCGCTCTTTCTAAGCCCATTCACTCCATTATAAGTGTTACAATGAGCCAGTGAAAGGAGAGACGATTTCAGACGGTTAGACTTTTCCCTGCCCTTTAGTGAAGAGGGGGAGGAGCAGGCGATGCAGCCAATTGACTTGTGGGAGACTTAGAGAGCGGGAAAACAAGCAGACTGAGAGACACAGAACTGGTGAACTTGGAGAGAGACTCATTTAACGCCCCCCTTCAATCAAACAAACCCCCACCCAACATCTCTCAGCCCTCCATCCCCAGGGCAACAGTGTGAACAGTTCCCACACTCTGGGCTAACACACATGCTAAGCCTCGTCAGGAAACTCAAAGGGTGCGCACCGTCAATGTTGAGCATCATCTTCCACATGGCTGGCCGGACAGACTGGTGGAAGCCGAACCACACTTCCCTGCCTCCACCCAGAGGATGGTCGTAGCCCTCCGGAGCAGAAAAGAATGAGCGGCCCACTGGTGTGTACCTGAGAGAAACAATCACAGAATCATACATATTTTATAAGGGATTTAGTGACACCTGAATGAACTAAACCCACCAATTTATAAGTTAAAAACACAAGATGAAGTAAAAAAAAAAACAAGATGAGAAAATATATTGGAGTGGGCATGAAATCAAAACTAACCCTATTTGTTTACTTAACGCAAAATGTATCTATGCATTTATTCATTTTTTTTATATACACTGATCAGGGATAACATTATGACCGCCTTTCCTAATACTGTGTTGGTCCCCCTTTTACTGCCAAAACAGCCCTGACCTGTCTAGGCATGGACACCACTAGACCCCTGAAGGTGTGCTGTGGTATCAGGTGCAAAGATGTTAGCATCAGATCTTTTAAGTCCTGTAATTTGCGAGGTGGGGCTTCCATGGATCGGACTTGTTTGTTCAGCAAATCCCACAGATGCATGATTGGATTGAGATCTGGGGAATTTGGAGGCCAAGTCAACACCTCAAACTCACCTCACCACAGCCACCAGGGAATACCGTTTCCATGAAAGGGTGTACATGGTCTGACACAATGCTTAGGTAGGTGGTGCGTGTCAAAGTAACATCCACATGGATGGCAGGACTCAAGGTTTCTCAGCAGAACATTGTCCAAAGCATCACACTGCCTACGCCAGCTCGCCTTCTTTCCATAGTGCATCCTGGTGCCATATGTTCCCCAGGTAAGGGATGCGCACACACCCGGCCATCCACGTGATGTAAAAGAAAATTTGATTCATCAGACCAGGCCACTTTCTTCCATTGCTCCGTGGTCCAGTTGTGATACTCACATGCCACTGTTGGCGCTTTCGGCGATGGATAGGGGTCAGCATGGGCACCCTGACTGGTCTGTGTCTATGTAGCCCCATACACAACAAACTGCGATGGACTGTATCAGAACCAGCATTAACTTCTTGAGCAATTTGAACTCCAGTAGCTCGTGTGTTTGATCGGACCACACAGGCCAGCCTTTGCTCCCCAAATGCATTAATGAGCCTTGGCCGCCCATGACCCTGTGGCCAGTTCACCACTGTTCCTTCCTTGGAGCACTTTTGATAGATACTGACCACTACAGACCAGGAACTGCCCGCAAGAGCTGTAGATTTGGAAATGCCCTGACCCAGTCGTCTAGCAGTCACAATTTAGCCCTTGTCAAACTCGCTCAAATCCTTACGTGACCTTAACATTTTTCTTGCTTCTAACACATCAACTTTGAGGACAAAATGTTCCCTTGCTGCCTAATATATCCCACCCACTAACAGGTGCCGTGATGAAGAGATAATCAGTGTTCTTCACTTCACCTATCAACTGGTCATAATATTATGCCTGATCGGTATGTGTGAATATATACTTTGCAATCTAGCTGCTCTTCCTGTGATATGTTCACTTGACGTCTATGACGTCTCAAGTCTTTATAAGCGACGGCAAACAGATAACACCTTTTTTGTTGTTCACTAGTTTACTTGTTTCACTTTTGATATCTAATCCATTGAAATATGCACACTGTGTTCAAATAGTTCTGGGGTCACAGTTTAACTATAAAATATATGATCTGAACCATAAATGTAGGCATGTCAGGATGACCAGCTAATGTTTATTTGTATGCGAGACATTCTGAGATACAATGGCTGCAAGTGCACTCACTTCATGGAGGGTAGATGGCGTAGAACCACATCCACAGCGTGAACTGGGTTGGTGCTGATTGGCTTGTCCAGCTCCAAGGGCTCTGACATACTGCGACCAGTTAGTACCTCGTGCAACAGGTGCCAGCTCACCAGGGACACAAACTTAATACTGACTTTAAAGGGTCGGTCTTTGCCCCCTTCCCCTGGCAGCGTGACATCCAGATCCACCTGTGGACACATAAGTAGTGATGCAACAACACATTTTTTGAATCATTTAAATTGTTTTAGTAGTTTTTATTAAAAATGTGATTTAAAAAGCAAAAAAAATAGGTTTGCTATGCTTATTTTTTTAGTAGGACTGCATAATTTGGCCAATATTTTTGTGATTCTACATCAATATGATCATAAAATAACAATTATTATTAGCAGCAGTAGTAGTATAAATAAAGCCAAATTACAGTAAAATTTCACTGTAAAATAAAAAAAAATTACTAATACACAATACTATTATTTATTGCTTAATTATTTATCAGAGTTTATGGCAATTTCTTCATTTTCAAACATTAAACCATTACATTTTTTTCTTTGTTTTATTTTGATTGTGCAGCCCTAGAATATCAAGGCAAGGCAAGTTTATTTGTATAGCACATTTTATACCCAATGCTAATTCAAAGTGCTTTACATAGAAATTAATTAAAACAGTGATAACAAATGCATGAGAAAAAAGAATACCATGTGTACGAATAAAAAATTTAAAACAGCATAGTTAAAACAGTTGTAAAGATAATTAAAAAATTAAAAATATAAAAAACAGAATACAATTTATCGTCTTATTTTAGATCATGATGATTTTAATGTGCAAATTTTCAACAGGCTGTCATTGGATAATCTGTCCATCCAATCAGAATGCACCCATGATGCCTAAGTGGGCGGCTCACTATGTTTTTGAATAGAGCGGGTGTTTCTTTACCCCAGCGGGCGCCACAGGCAGTGGGTTGGCGGTGTAGAGACTTTTCTTCCCATCATAAACTGGCCTTCGATCCCCAAAGATGGTGACTTTAAAGTGCTGCACCATTGAGTCCACAACCTCCCTGCAGAGACATCACTCATCAGGAGGGCGTCTACAGGAGTCATAAACCTTGAGCATTTCTCCAAACATCCTACCTGTTCACTCGGCGTGGACACTTTTCGGGCTTGATGTCGACCTCATACAGGTAGACATCCATCTTGGGGATCTCCACCTGGAAGCAGTTGGCCAGCAGCTTGATGGGTTTCCCCATGGTGCCATAGCCGGGCCTCCGTGGCACGGAGAACAGGGACTGGGCCCCAACGGCTCCTGAAGTGAGAAGGACAAAATAAGACAAGGGGCCGGGCGAGGTGGATATATCCTCAGTCAAGTGCAGCTTTCAAAACAACCACACAAAATAAATCTAGATGAATTCACTCCTATTAAATAATAAATAAATAACAACAGTTCAAGGGCACATTCAGCTGATGGACACTTCTTAAACGTTTCTATTTGCATTGCTACTTCAGCCTATCTTTAATAAAATCATTAGAAATTATTATAAATAAATATTAAATATAATAATGTAAATATAATATAAATAGCATGTGTATGAACTGACTGTTTTTCATATTAAATTAAAATAATTAAATAATTGTATTTGTTTATATTTAAATAAGTGTAATAATAATTTAATAATAAATACATTTAACAATAATACAAATAATTATACATTTTATATAATTAATAATATTATTATGATTTAAAAATGACAATAGTAATAATAGAAAATTATAAAATAATTATTAAACATAATTTGTTATTGTACAATAATTACATTTAACAATAATACTAATATTAGTTATTTTAAATTTAAAAACAATGATAATTATTAAAAACTATAATAGTAATAGTTGTAAAAAAAGATACCAATTAAACTATTTTAATACCAATAATAATAATAATAATAATAATAATAATAATAATAATAATAATAATACAAAATAATCATTATTACTATTATTATTATTATACAACAGGTTTAATAATCATTTAATAAATACATTTAACAATAACTTTTACAATACAAAATGTTACAATAACTAATACTAAACTAAAAACAATTATTATAAATATAAATAAGTAATAATAATAATAATAACAACAATAGTACTAGTAGTAAAAAACAATAATAATTCAAATATTTTATTAATTATTATTATTATTATTACAATAAAAACAACATTTTTAAAGCTAGCTTGTATTGGCAAAAAGATGCTGCATTAAACCACATTCTATATTAAAATAACTTCTCAAAACAATGAACAAGTGATAAATGATGTTTATTAATGTGCCAGACTATAGCCAGTCATCATCGTCCAGCTCTAAAGTCAATGGAAACATAGGATGGTTCTGAGTTTCACAGATCCCCTGGCTGAGCACCGGCACAATTTCAGTACAAATTGGGAATGAGACGAGATCTGAAGGCTGTGTGCAAGTGGCAAAGACCAAGGCATCGCCCTCAACAAACGGCTGATGCCTACAGAGAGACGCTGAAAATGTACTACCAGTTTCATGACTGAGTTTGACAGTGACTGCAGTTAATGGTTGCCTGACTGAGACACCCTGGGCAGATTCATCGGGCAGATAACTTTTATTCGTGGGCCTTGTGAGAAGAAAAACAGAGCTCAGCAACTTTGTGGAAGAGGAAGGGGAGAAAAAAAACCCACACAGTATACAGAAGTGATGGCAATGCTCAATGAATCAAATGTTGCCCATCTCAGAAATGGGATGTCTGACCCATAAGTCACTTTTGTGCTCTAATATCAAGCTGTATTAAACTGATCCTCATGGCCCACACATACGTCTGATTCAGAAACATGGGCAGTGGATAGATTTCATTCATTTAGAGAGTTAAAGGTGATGCGTGCACCTTATTACTCCCTTTGCCAGCTTCAATGTGCAAAGACAGGTAAGTGCCATACCAATAAATCGAGTTTGATGAGATACTAAATCAAAACAGACTATTGAATATGCATATCACGTAACGGGACCATTTTACCAATCCATTTTGATACATGCATGTACTCTGTCATGTTTAGGCAGATGCCTTTATGATGTCTGCTGTCTTAGTATCATCTTGTGAACTTTTAGTAGGTTTACGCATGCACAGGAAGGTGATTAAAGCATTTTCAGAAGTTTCAATGTGGATGAGCTACTTTTGGAATTGGTGATATTAAATCAAAATCGAATCTGCAAGCTTGTGAATCGAAATCAAACTGAGAAAAAGTTGTCAACACCCAGCCATAGTGTGAACTTCAAATTAACACTGAAAAGCAATAGAAACTAACAGTCAAGCAGTGAAAAGTAATGGAAGCTCAATTAAAAAGCAAGACATTTTTATTTATACATCATATACAACAGTAATTTATGTACTGTAAGTGTGCTCAAAAAATAAGAACAAAGAAAAAAAGAACAACAATAAAAACAAAACAAAAATAAAGAGTAAATTGAAAATAAAATGGATTATAAAAACCTATATATATAAAAAATTAAACACTGCATCGACATGTTCTGGTTCAACAAATGGTGTAAATTTGGAGTCATTTGTTCTGGTAAACCTGAATGGAAACCACCACTCGCAGAAATATCACACTCTGCCTTTAACATGACAACCCAATGTGTCAAAACACAAGTTGGCTGGCATCTGCAGCACTGTCTAACAAGATTCTGGTAACGAGACAGCAGAAGTGTACCATAGGTTCAGTCCGGCATTACCCATCAAATGGCCTCCGAGATCCGCCTGTGCTAAACGAATGTCAGGCTGAGAGTGATTCATCCCGGTTTGACTCATAACCGCTGCTCGAGAGGCCAGTCTTCAAAGCTGAAGAGAGCAGAGTCATGTTTAAAAAAAAAAAAAAACACGAGAAAAACAAGAATCACTCACTGAAGCTGGCGAAGGGTCAGACTGAATCATTAGCTGGTGTGTGTAAGAGCGCAACCGTGACTTCTGGGACAAAAACCTAACAGAGAAATGTATTTCTAACGATAACGTTTAAAACCTAACATGAAGAGGTTTGCTACAAAATAATCACTAATCATCTCGCTTTATGATGTGGCTCTGTCCGTTTGATATTCCTTAAAGGGGGGGTGAAATGCTGTTTCATGCATACTGATCTTTTTACACTGTTAAAGACTTGGAATCCCATACTAAACATAGACAAAGTTTCAAAAGTTAAGGTGGACGTTTGATGGGAGTATTTCTTTGTCAAAAATACTACTTCCGGTTAGTCATAAGTTTCGGCAAGTTTTTTGAGATCATGCGTCCCCATTGACGTTAGTGGGGGCGGAATTTCCTTGTATGGGCCTTACGGACAATTCTACCGGAAGCGCGTGAGAGAGAGCGAAAGCAACAGCCTACGCCCATCAAAACGCTGGCTTGTAGGATGCTGGACAGGTGACAATTACACATAGCACATAACAATGTCACCAAAAAAGTGGGTTTTTGGTTGCCAGACCAAGACAGTCCTGCACAGATTCGCCAAAAACCCCGCGTTGAGGCAACAGTGGATGTAATTTGCTTTTCCGGATCAGCAACTGAGTTGCGCGAATGTTTATATCTGTTCGCTGCATTTCGGTGCCGACTGTTTCATAAACAAGGCCCAGCTCGACGCCGAATTTTCCCAATCGCCTAATGCTGAAGGATGGAGCAGTCCCAACGTTAGAAGGGTGAGTGAGACTGCTTCAAATGTCTGTGTTTTTTTTAGTCCGCTTACTGTCTACACAAACCACGCGTAAACACACAAACACACGTGCACAACTGCACTTCCCACATGTACACCTTCAAAGACAAAAATACGACGATATAATTCAAGTATAAATATGTAAATAACACAAGCCGCTAAGCATATTATATAGTTAGTGTAACGTTATAACTTGTAACTTACCACATACAGACGTCCTGCTCTAGTCGTTTTTGCTGCTGCTCCTGTTCAACTGCAGCCTCTGGGTCTGATTCCGGATCATAGATGTATGGCTGTATCTGATTAAAAGCCATATTTTTATTTTGAATAAAGTTTTTTTCCCGCTGTTAGGGATGAGACAGCTTTACGACGCAGCTCGACTCAACACACAGCGCGCTGCTGCACACGTCATTATTTAGCTCCGCTCACACGACACGCCCCCACCCGCTCGGCTTTTTTCGGAAAGACTCGGAACAGCGCATCTTTCTTATATAATTATTAAAAAAATAAAGACTTTTCGGAGATATGCAGGATGAAATGCTACTCTATAGGTACTCAAGATTGACATGACACTGACTGAAACTGAGTGTTTCACCCCCCCTTTAAATGTTCTAAACATGCATGTACTCTAAACGACTGAGGTCATATAGTTGTTGTTTTTTAAAGAAATTAATACTTTTATTCAGCAAGGATGCATTAAATTGATTATTTTAGAATGTTAGATTTAAAATAAATGCTGTTCTTTTCATTAAAGAATACTAAATATCAGAGTTTCCACAAAAATATTACAAAGCTGTAATAACTGTTTTCAACACTGATAAATGTTTCTTGAGCATCAAATCATCATATTAGAATGATTTCTGAATTATGATGCTGAAACTTCAGCTTTGATCACAGGAATAAATTACACTTTACTATATAATTTCTTAAAAGTTTAACAAAATTCCATGTTTAGGGCCCTATGAAATATTTTCTTTCAATAATTCATTTTTAGCAAATTCTGTTTTCAGTTTTCTGGATTCCATTAATAATCAAAAAGCATGTCTAATTAATTAAATAAATACAAACTGAATTTCTATGAAATATTTCCCCTAAAAATTGCATTTTCTGGTAATAAAATGAATACAGAAAACTATTTAATAGATCCTTTAATCATATAAAATATATAATATATATTTTTAGTGACATTACTACATGACACATTGAATATAAATGTATAATAATGCAATGGGGAAATATTTGTGGGTCCTGATAATAATAATAATATTATTATGTTAATAAAAATAAAAAAAATACAAAAAAAAAAACGCTCTTCTTTATTGTGGCTTAAAATATCCCAATAAATATTGTATAGTGAGTTCAGTATCGCATAGTGAAAAGTGTATCGTTTAACACCGCTAATACATTGTAAAATTAAATGCATAGGTCTATATTGAACAATTGTTTTTGTTAAATTACATAATTAATATTGATTCATAAAAAAGTATTTGTTAGAAAATACTTTCAAGCTTTGAATCAAATGTTGCGATTCATCTTGGATTTAATTGGATAGGTTATACTGCACATAAATAGGAAAAAATACTTGGCAGCTGAAAAAGGCGGCGCTCACTGTTCCACGGAGCTCTGTCAGGAAGCGGGTTCCCCTTTTTCACCTGGTGGGCCTCTTACAGCAGACACAGGCCACTCCGAGGGACCCCAGCCTTTCACACGCAGCCAGACGAACAGGGCGGTCTGAAACGCCAGACCATTGTGTCTTTGTCATGGAAATCACCCTCTGCCTCCAGTAGACTGATAACCATTTGATTTTACGCAGAAGCCAGGCTCTACCGGACATTTGGATTCAGACCGAGGCACGAGGGAGTGACGGGGATCTTGGGAAATGTCTGAGCCACGTTCGGAGTGGGTGGAAGTGGAGGCAGCGAGACCAAAGGACGATGCTTTTCATCCTCCGCACATGCAACCACACACTGTACTCTACGAGTGAGTCATTAAGCCACACTTCCTTGACTCTGGTTTTGGGGCAGAGCTTATTTTCCCACCGCCACCCACTCACGAGCGTGCTCACAGGGCTACGGCGTCATCTCCGTTCAGAGGGAAACATAGTCAAGCGCCAAGGCCGCTCAGATAAAGGAGGGAGAGAAAGCAAGACTGAAACGTGTAGAGATCAGAATAGGCCTGCCGTTAGAAATCGTCACTCAAATAAGCTTTTGAGCACGATGGATGTAACAAGCCCATACACTAGATGATGTTGAGACTTTTTGTTTAGTTTTTTGGTCTGTTTAAATTTTGAAGCTGTTGTTACATTTTAGAGCTGCACGATTCTGGATAAATTGAGATTTTTTTTTAAGCAGAGATCACAATTCTCCAATGATTCAAAACAGACAGCTAAACATTATAACGTGATTTACTGAAGGTTCTGACAAAATGTTAATTGCTGCAGTCTATTTAAAATAAATGAATGAATGAATTGCAGCGCTTTTAAAAATTTGAATGAATGCTTAGATGGTAGAATCCCTTCTTGTTTCATTACTGGATGAATCAGCGTTTTTGAATTAGCGATGTTAACCGATGACCGTATCAACGTTAACCAATCAAAGTTGTCGGTAAAAAAATTAATTAAAAAAAGTGATCTCTTTATTAGGCTATTATAGAGAGTGGACGCTACTACAGTTAGCCATCTCATTCCAAAATCTTTGTGTGAATCTAAGTGAACAAATCCCTAACACTCAATTTTTCATAACTCGCCTGTTTGTACTTAATAAACCAATAAAAACATTTGCCGCGAGGTCGCAGTGTTTGGGTTTGCACGCTCACAAGGTTTGCAAAAAGTAAACATTGGAGGTTAGAGTCAGGGCAGACGACAGGATGAAGCGTCATTTCGCATAAGATGGGCTTACATTTGGAAATATATTACATCTACATTTCAGTGGTAACACGTAAGGTGTTGATCATCATCTTTCTTTATTATTGTTAGCACTA
Organism: Pseudorasbora parva; assembly: GCF_024679245.1. Classification (NCBI taxonomy): domain Eukaryota; kingdom Metazoa; phylum Chordata; class Actinopteri; order Cypriniformes; family Gobionidae; genus Pseudorasbora; species Pseudorasbora parva. The sequence continues at coordinate 4,908,686 of NC_090178.1, forward strand.
CCTTGAACTAAAGCGGCGTCTCTTCGGAGCTGTCATTTTCTTAAACGAGCTGCAGCAATGTTTCAAATGAGCTCATAACGCTAGACAAATGCCTTTATTTTCAACGCGATCACCTTGTATCCAAACCATTTCGAAACTAAGGAGCCATTTGTCCTCCGATCACAAACAAGCTCCTCGGCGCCGCGTTTGTTTCGCGCTGTAGAGGATTTAAAAAAAAGTGACGTGAGTGGAAGGGAGGCGGCGGTGCCGGGACAGTGTGTGGGTGTGTGTGTGTGTGCGCGCGTCAGAGCAAGAGGGAGAGAGATCATAGAGATGCGACAGTTGCGAAATTGCAGACGCGGCTCGTGGCTGTTATTTCAAATAGCGCAGCATATTTTAAACTAATCGGTTAACCGGTTTCAACCGGCTAATGAGGCTCGGTGGTCGGTCAAGAAAATGTTTAGTTTTCGCCATCCCCATTTTGAATGAATCTCTTGAATGAATGATTCAATCAATGATAAATACTTTTTTTATAGTTGCTTGTCACCACCTACTGGTGTAAAGATGTAATCGATACAATCACTATTTGAAGTGGCATCTTACTTTCTAATGGTGATTTACTCTCTTTTGACCGTTTCAGTAGACATCGTTTATATTCAGACTACACAGAAAAAAAATCTAGGGTCATTTTCTTCAACCCAACTCCTGGATTGAGCCTTTTGGGTCATTTTTTGGACAGGTTATTTTTTCAGCATTTGGGTAGTTTTTGTGTTACTCAGATCCTGGGTCAGACGTAACAACCCAGTGTTCAAGTAGTTTTTGTGTAACCCAGATCCTGGGTCAGGTGTAACAGCCCAGCGTTTGGGTAGTTTTAGTGTAAACCAGATCCTGGGTCAGGCGTAACAATCCAGTGTTTGGGTAGTTTTTCTGTTACCCTGATCCTGCATCAGACGTGACAACCCAGTGTTTGGGTAGTTGTTGTGTTATTCAGATCCTGGGTCGAACATAACCCAGGGGTTGAAGTATTTATCGTAGGCTTTTTGTGCCCTCTTCAAGAGAGAGCAGTGCCGCTCCATCAAATTGGTGCATGTCAGGTTTGTGAACATTTTATTTTATCTATAATCTCATTATTGTGCTTTACAGAGTATAGCACATTATAGAGCAATACAGAGTATAGCACAGTATAGAGACAGTATAGCGTTTACTTTTATGCACAGCAACATACAGGGTCGCAATGCGAGTCACCTACACGAATGTCACGTCTATTTTTTTTAATGATGGAAAAGCTTGATGCCTAGCATAAAATGTACGATTTTATTCAAAAAGTAAAATATGTTATCAGAAATGAACACTGATTGTTTATGGACAGCTTATGAAGCCAGTCACAACATATTTCAGCCAAGAGTGAAACGCAGGGCGGTGGTCTGAAGATAGAAGTTCCCCGCTGTCATTATGCTGGGGTAAATAAACAGCCCAATTTGCTGAGTAAAATGAACCCAACAATGTTCAGGCCTTTATTTACCCAGCCATTGGGTTGAAAACAAATCAGATTGGGTTGTGTTTATTAGTGTGTTCAACCTTTTTTTTCTGTGATAATTTGTAACAGAAATAAGGATACTGTGGTGTTAAAAAGACTGTTTGTGAGGCAGTTTGATACCTATACTGCTCTCTCTGGCTTAGTGGCAGATTAATAGACACAGGCGAATCCTTATCATTTAGGAATGAGATCACATGGGTGTTTGCATAGAGATTGCAACATTTTAGTGATTAATCATGCAGCTTTATTACATTTGTATATTTAATTTGATTTCTGAATGTTTACTTGAACATTTGCTATTGTTTTTACATCTCCACTAACAAGTTTAACCTACATATTTGCCTATCACAATAACATCAGGGTTATCATTTGCTGTTCAGATCATTATGCTTGTAATTTCAATGAAATTTCTACATCCTGTCATCAAAATGGCTGTAAAATTTGTCCAGAGACAGACTGCGTTTGGCATGTTACAAATCCAAAAACCTTGATGACCCTTGTTTGCATGTACAAAAAACACTCGATGTAACAATACAGAAGAGAACATCCTAATAAGAGAGGAGATAGCTGCCTGGGAGAGGTGGGCCACAGAGCCATTAGATTACTCCAATCTCGGCTTCTTACTGCTGGCAAAACATTCACTGTCCTCAGGTGACCCATAAATAGGGACTAAAGCGGAAAAGAAGTGACCAGGTGGTGACCATGGAGACAGACATTTACAGCGAGTACAGCATCAGGTATAGCCTGTAATTTAAAGAGGACAACGATCAAACAAGCAATGACAGAAAAATATTAATACCCCAAAAAGGAGAGCATAAGAGTAATTAAGAGCAATTCATCATTCAGCCGAGCTGCTCTGGTGCAGGCGGTCCTCTGAATCATTAATGCAAGAGCTCTTTCACACTGTGGTGAAAACTGTGAGCGGCAATGGCGACAGCGACTGGCTGCTTGCAAATGAACACTGTGGCTGACGGTACATCCGATGCACGCTCAACGAATTCGCTCACTCGTTTTCATTCACTCCTTCAAGTGAACTGTTTTAGTGAAATAGCGTAGGGAATATTGAGGGTTTAGGGGACAATTTCAGATTCAGCCTGTGCATCAGCTTTGGAAACATGTCATCTCAATATCCAATAACCAGATTAATCAGCGGTGAGCTCAAGGCTTAATTTTCAGGACTAAGTCGAAGCAACTACAAAAAATAGCTGGAAGTAAAATCCCATTATGGGTTATGTTAACTGTTCTCAAACACAAAGCAATCTTCTATCAATGCGGACAATGTTCTATAATAACCTGACCACTTTCCTGCATAACTATTCAATGATATCATTAGTGAATCTTTGCTTTTTAGTAAACGCTCATTAAAGTTTCTCTATTATTCTCTTTTAAAGTAGGGCTGAACGATATATCGTAATCGTATCTATGTCTCGATATGAACTTTCAAGATATTACTATTGAAAAAAGCAACAATAATCGACGATATAGATTTCCTCTCTCCGCGCTCGCCCTGCATACAACTCTGGCAGTCACAACAAACATCAGTTTTACGAGTGCCCTTGAATACACCGCTAAAGCCAGCGCACACACTACCAGGGACGTAGGAGAGGGGGGGGGGGGCGGCATTTCCAACGTGACACACCGCAGCAGAAACAGCGCTGAATGAATGATGATCTGCTTATGTAATTTTTCCTTTTTTATTCAGAATATTCACAAATGTGTTAGCTATTCCGATTGTCAGATACATGCAAGTGGAAGTATATTGTTGTTTAAAGACCTTTATAACGATCGTGTTAGTTGAGCCGTATGCGCGATGGTCGCCGCCGTGTTAGTTTGTGCCGCAGACACTGTTCAGAGAATCAGATCTGTTGGATTTACAACCTCCATGTTAAAGCTACACTGTGTAACTTTTTTAGTTTATTCTTAGCTAAAAACACTTAGTTCTTTCAAAAATATATGTGCTCATTAATGTATATTTACTTCTTTCAAGTAATAAAGTATTCTGGTAAGTTTAGAATATGCCATTGAAAATACATACGGGTGAGGGGTTCGAATGCCGGTCGCCATGTTGCCCCTCCATCTTGAAAGTACATTAGCCAAAGAGGGACATATCCGTAAATTCAAGCTTTTCACGTTTTAACACTCGATGGCAGCGTGTCTTTTGTTTGTTTGTTTATTATTTATTTGACAGGGACCATGTGCAAGTACATTAATCTTTCAAGAGAAAAGATGCTTCACACCAGATTTAGCTACAGCTAATTTCCATTCGAATGTGAAGAGGGGGATTGCCATGTTATTCTTGGACTAAATCGGCCACCGTAGGAGTTAAAACGAAATTAGAATTGAAAGGAACAGAAACTAATATTCACTGGATGGTCATATACACACAGTGTAGCTTTAACAACATGTGAATTCATCCATTTCTCCCAAACAATTAAAAGTAAGTGGCTGTTGAACTGGGAATAGAATAGAGTAAACTTTGAAGTTACTTACACAATGTGTGTATCTGATATGAATAAAACGTGTCGAATTATAATGGAATGGATTATTATTACCTCTTCCATAGACATCAGTGTGCATTTTAAAACTCTAAATGTATTGTTTTTTTTAGTACTTATGTGAATTTATATGTTTGAAACCTAAAATAAACAGTATGTGGTTGAAAACACTGAAAAGTTGTGATCTATGACAGCTCTAAGCCAGCCTAGAAATCTAGACGCACCCCAGCGGCAGCAAATTTAATCTGCCCGCAAGTGTCGTCTAGGAACTCTCAATACCCTTCTGAGCTGTATTCCTCACAATCTGGATGGGCCAATCAAGTCGTGTATAGAGTCGGCGGGCGGGGCCATAATGACGACTGCCGAGTTGCGTTTGCGTGCTTCTAGTAAACACAGAAACTGGCGAACGGCGGCGGTCTTTCGAACCAGCTTTGACCGCGACTCTGGAAGACTTGGAGTTAAGCTTTTCTCTGAGAAAAGAACAAAGAACGGCACTGAAGTCATTCTTAAGAAGGGAAGATGTGTTCGGAGTTTAGCCGACTGGATACGGCGAATGTTTAATCTGTCAGCAAGCTCTGCTTCACCTTCGTTGCTCTGGTTGGTGTAGCGCTATCCTATCGCGTGCAGAGGGAGTTTGAAAGACAACCGTTTATCCGCCCCTCGGATTGAGCTGTCAATGGTGAGTTTCCAGACCAAACATCTTGATGTGGGTCTGGCTTGTCAGGCTAGCTCTAAGTGCCCGTCTCTGGCTAAATTCAACATTGACGTTCAACAGACTGATTACACCTGTGTGATCGTACGTGCGAAAGGCTTAAAAACAATACATTTTCTGACACAATACATGTTTTAAATGTAGGCTTAAATCTTTTTATTTTTCTGAGAAATGCTTGGTTTTCACCGAACACAGTCATATCGTATTGTATCGATATCTGGCATGAAAAGCGAGATATGAAATTGTCCATATCGTTCAGCCCTAATTTTTTTATTTTGGCATCTCCTACAACAGGTTTACATGCATTTAAAGGTCAATGTGGACATCACCACATTTTTCAATTATTCTCAAATGACTCATTGGATGAATCAGTCTCTCTAAATCCCTCTTTCCACGAGCCTACTTTATTCTGATTGGTCGGATGACCCAGTCAGTTGTGATTGGTCTACCACTTACAGCGCACATAAAACAAACCGCCCATTATTAGCGATTGTACACACCGTAACGATGATGGCATTGATTTTACTATACCAATCTGAGCACGAGTCCAATGATGAAACATTGGAAGAAGAAGTTATTCAACACAAACCATTGCAAGGATTTCTCAGTGATACACTACTCACTTTGATGTTCATTATGAGATGTTGCTACTGTAATTCCCTATCAGCATTAACAAGTGTGTGTGTCCATCAACAAACCCATGGTGTATTTCTAATTTATAGCAGTGCACATGCGGGAACTGTATTAAATCACAGCGCGTACGTTAGCCGAGCACTAACGTGAATGACTGATGGAACATTAACGAAACAAATCTTTCTCCATCCTTCATCTTTACTCAAAGCAGTAAGAACAACAGACAATTTGCACAAGACTCAGTAGGTAATAGTGGCCCACAGATGATTAGCAGAAGTATTTCAGTAATACAGTAATAATGTGAGTTAGCCAGACACATACACAATACACCCGGCAGAAAATATATATATATGAATAATTATTCATGTGATTGTGAGGAGCAGCTGGTCTAAATAAACTGAGAACTGACCAATCAAGAGCAAGCAGCGAGTTTAACACCGAAATTTGAGCAGTAGTAGTCAGTAAAATCACGCGTTTGTGGTCGGGTCAAGTTGTTCGTGGGAAAAGAATAACATAAGCAGGCATTATGCAATTTTTTCTCTAGTAATGTAGAACTGTAACATAACTTTTAAATTAAAAATGACTCGTTTAGGTGTTTCAAAGTCGATTCTTTCTTTTCGGAGACTTTTATGGTGCATTTTCAACTTTACAACTTTGCAGAACGTCTCCATTCACAAACAGCTGTTTTACACACTGCATGAAAGGGAATAATCGAAAAACCATAATAGGGGCACTTTAAAAGAGATGTAACAGCAATCGGATTGATATTAGCCGTTCATGCAAAATTAACAACAAAATGAAAACAAAATATATTTAAAAATATTTTGTGGAACTGGAATAAAGCTGGCATTAAACCGAAAAAAAAAAAAAAGTTTAAATACGAAAATTAAAACGGAAATAAAAGTTATGTATACATTTAAAAAAATAAATAAATAAATAGTTATATTAAATTAAAACTATTTTAAAATAATACAAACTAATTAAGAATAGAATATAAATGACACTAAAATAACTAAAGAGAAATGTGAACTGTGAAAAAGGCCAAGCAAAAGTGCCATGAGAAATTCACAACTATCTACACTAACTGCTGACTAGCCAATCTGGTCAGTTTCCAGATATCCAGCGATAAATGCACTACTGTATTCTGAGCTCTCTACCTCTCTAGCAAACTACAGCAAACACACACACACACACACACACACACACACACACACACACACAATACAGCTGTTGTGGCCCTAATCCACAGAGGCTGGGGTTGTGGGAACAGGCCGAGTGCTCAGCGGCAGGACACAATGGCGTCAGTCACGGCACCGGGTTCAGACGCACTGAGTGACAGAACGGCGATGGGAAGCGTGTGTATGTCTTTGCGTGTGTCCAGTTGGCAATCCGGTCGACGGTAACTTGGTACAGCTCTCAACACTTGCTAGGGTAAAGATGTAACCTTTGAAAGATACAGTAGTCCAGAGATAAGGACATGGTCAAAACATTTAGCCTTTTTCTGCAGTCTGTCTGAACTGCACAGCTGTAGAAAGTCACAAAATTTGGCAAATTTTGGATTGATAAATGAAAAGTAAAGATGCACCGATGCTAAATTTCTCAGCCGATACTGATAATTAGATTTTCTTATAGAAAAGAAACCTCTCCCAAATAATGCTGCAAACTATACAGACAACCCACTTCTTTGGTAAACAATAATATTAGATATAAGATACAATAGGCTAATTTCACCCAAATAAAACACTGACATGTCTGTATACAACTCAACTGCAGATATAAGGTATTATTCATAAGCACTTGTCTTCATGACAGATTTATTCAAGCATACACATATAATTACCAGTAAGTAAGCTCCTCTCTGGTGTTTCTTTATTGCTAATTAACTAACTGTGAACATCGGATGATTTTCCTGAGGTACCGTTAAATACGATCATAAGTAACATGTTGTTTACAAGCTGTTTTACTGACGGTTTTCCGTGGATAAAACCCTGATAAAGTGATTAAATGAGTTATGATAAGGATTTTGGTAAGTTGTATTGCACCTTTCAACATACCTTTTGATACTCATGCATGTTTTTCGAGATATAACTTGTTGAAGGATGAGAACACTTACCTGTGCTTGAACTGAGGAACTACAGTGATCTTTCGTCATATTCAAAACACCATTTATAGTTTAAAGCCATTTATAGTTATAGTAAATTTCATGATAAAATGGACAGAATTTCAAAAAATATGACACTTTGTTTCTTTTTAGACATAAAGCATGGTGCTATTTGCCATTATTGGACGAAAGGTGTAGGTGAAAACTGCAGATTTGTAGCCTGGATGCCAGCCCAACTTAGCCCCGCCCAAAAAATGTGTAGGTTGGACAGTTCGGTCTGTTTCGATCCATAGAAGAGTAATTATCTAATTGAAATCGCCAATGACCAATGAATCACGGACATAGAAAAAAACCCGCGGGAAAAAAACGCAGTCTTAGCAACAGAGTGCAGTTGAGCTCTGTTGACATTTGACAATGCATCGCTTTGTTGCTCTGATTGGTTGTAGGTCTATCTAATTAAGGTCTTTCCTGGTTCGGTTGAAACGCCCCATAATCACAGCCCAATGGAGCATCAGACTCATATTCTGACTAGAATTGTGTATGACCACGTCAGGCTAGCAGATCTGACAACCCTGGCTTGAACTACGGGTGATTCATAGGGTCATATAGAGCCGCTTTTATATAACTATTTTTTTAACTGCTAATGCACTATTGTTGCGTTAACTTTCCCTAAATTCAAGATTTTCTTTACACACAGAGTATAAGTTGCAGTCGGACACGTTTTTCTGCACCCTTTTGATTGACAGGATACCGTCTACCCTAATCATCGGCTGTTTTTATTTTTTAAAAGTGAAAAGAATAGCTTTTAATCAGATGATACAGATTATTGGCCAATACATCGGTGCATCTCTAATCAAAAGTATGCAGTGTTTGATTGAATTGGTAAAGTAATTAATTAATTTGACTACCCCCATTTAACGATAAACGCATTAACACAGACAACACATTAATATAATTATTAGGGCTGTAACGATATGCGATATGAAATCGAAATCGCAATACGCAGGTCCACGAACCTGTATCGCGATGTGAGAAGGCAGAATCGCGACACACCCCTTCCAACTCCCAGAATTATCCTTCCTGTCCAGGTCCAACTTTTAAGTCAGCATTATGGCAACATTTCAGCTACCCGGTGGAGAACAAGGATGGCAATCGTGTAGTTGACAAGACCCACACAATTTGCCGTAAGTGTTTCAAGAAGCTTCCCCAACCGGCTGGCAACGTGGTGTCAGCGTGGCGTTTCTGTTGCGTGTCATCCGCGGGGCGGCTGCGTGGTGTTTTCTCTTTCTTTGCACACCAGAAGCATGTCTGACGCGGCGCTTCTGTTGGTATTGATGTACAGGAGGCCCTATACTTCATGTTAAATGTATATTGCCTATTGGTACCACAAAGAAAACGTCGGCAGTAGCCTGTTGACCATACAGATATATGGTATTGACGGCAAAATAGGCTACAGAATACTGTACAGAATAAAACTTTTGTCCCCCCCATATCGAGGTTTGTATCGTATCGTGGGTCAAAAATCGTGATACGAACCGAATTGTGGGTTTGGTGTATCGTTACAGCCCTAATAATTATTTATTTATTTCAATAATTTATGATAATTGAATAACTTAAGTCTTATTAATACAACTGATTAGGCATACTTTTTGATTAATAACATTTATTAAACCAATAATACATAACTGAGAAAAACTTACAGGAAAAAATAGAGACTTACTACACTGATTGAAATCCCACAAGCCTTAAGAGAACACAGTAACAGCTATTTTAAATCAAACATGAATAAAAGCAATAACCTGCAGTTCAGCAAACTAGTCAAATTAACTGTGTAACCTCTCCAAGTGCTTTACAATGGATTTGGTTCACACACAAAAAACTGACTCATACGAGTCAACATCTACATTTACCTCTCAGGGTATATGGAGGTTGGCAAAACAGGGGGTCCGGGTTCTGCAGGGACACAGGTTGGCCGGCATTTGCCAAAGTACTGCCTGAACCCTGACCACACCAAGAGTGGGTCGATGAATAAGATCCATTCTGGGTTGAGACTCCACCACAGCTAGGTGAAAAGCGCTCTGTGTAGGCTGATTTGTTACAAGCATAGTGAGAAAAATTAGACAGAAGACATCTGAAAAGTCAGTTTAGACTGGGACTCGAAGACCTAACCTAGGTCAAGCTCTGACCCTCTTTCCCCCATGTCTACCTCTCATAGTTTAAATTCCCTTCTACAGATCCCCTTTGCCTTCCCCCAACTAACCTTCAAAGAAAAAAAGGGCCAAAAAGCCAAAGAGGGCCCCATGTACACAGAGAGATTGCTAAGCCCCATCCGTAACTACCATGAAAACATTCCCCAGGCCGACAACCCACTCCAGAGGGTCCTAAAACCTCTTCCTCATCCACCTTTCTTATGGTTTACATTTACACACTTTAAAGCAGCATATTTCACCCGTGATGCAGAACACAATGCGTTGCTGTGTCTCTAAAAAAGAAAGGGATAACATTCTTGAGCTGTGATGGGTCATAGTGACTGTACAGTGCACATGGCGAACAGGGCTGGCCAATATAAAATAATGCAGTATCTATCTAGTGGTAGGCGATATGACCAAAATCAAGATACAAGTCATTTTATTTTGCGATAATATACTTTTGCTATAAATTGTTATATCATTAAAAATTGTGTTACCATTTTATTACAAAAATCTAATACTAGCCTAACTAGGTAAAAGAAAAAGCTTAATGAAGACAAGTAAACCATGATGAAATAAAGAAAAAAATTACAAGCAACAGGACAAAACTACTCAACAAAATGAAAAATAAATGACAGACCTACCTGTAAAACTAAATAATAAATACTTCATCAATTGTATAGTAATTAAATGTACAAAAACACTGTACTCTTCACTGTGTACATTTAATATAAATGTATTCTTATTAAAAGTAATAAAATGATTCATTCAGGTGCAGTGAGTGTCTTTTGTTTGATTAATATAGAGAGCAGATTTATTAGGCAGCTGTCACTTTAAGAGTGAACGCACTGATCTAATATACTGATACGCATGTGCTTTCCTTTCCAACTGCTTCCGTAGACTTAAGATATAAATGACTAGCATTTTGACACATAGGTGTGTGTATTTGACTGTTCAACCCTAATAAGACAGCAAAAATAACTGTTCAGTATGAGAAGCGGCTTCATCTCTCAGACAACGGTCAGAAACAATATTAGCAAAATTAGTTTGCTGCTAGTTGCACTTCAGCGGTTTAAAAATCACTTGTTTTTATACTGTGATGCTTAAAAACGTGCAAAAGATAAGCTTTTGTGAGGGTGCAGCATGGCAACATCACGTAAGTGTAACCCTGATAGAGATGATAGTCCAAAATCTCTACTGGACAACAAAATTTGTGTCTACCGGGATATCGCCCACGCCCAGCAATATTCAATGATTTAAAGTGCTTTTTACTTGGCTATTGCATTCTAAAAACGAGAGATGTACTGATCTTTTAAATGGCCAAATAACCAATATGCAAAAAGCATAAACAGAGAACAATAAATAAATGTTGGTTATTCAGTTGTCGTTGTTCTACAGGGTTCGTATAGATACTGTAAAAAAAAAAAAATGTCACTGCTTTTTTGGTTTTTGTGGACAACAGTCACAGATCTTCCCTATCAAACAATATATTTAGTGTTATTCTAATTTTAAAAAAGGTAAATAAACAAATAAAACAGTACAATAAAGTGTAGCACATGCAATGACAGTGGTACCTTAAAAGGATATTATGACAAATATTATTCAAACTGAATTTTTTCAATCATATTCTTGGATATTTATGAGAAATATCACTGATAGCCATGGGAATCAGCTCTTTATCTGTAACAGACAGGCTGCAGCATTAACTGTACATAAAATTGCGTTTTATCAATACAAATAAATACTAATTTTACATAATATTGTCTTTCAATAATTAACACACACATACATATTAGGGCTGCACGATTAATCGAAATGGAACCGCAATCGCGATTTGGCTTGTGTGCGATTATGAAAGCTCAAAGGCTGCGATTTAAATTAAATAAATAAATGCCCAGTGTGTTAGCGAAGAGCGGCTCTGTGATAAACGCTGCTCCGTCTGAAAGACTGCGAGTTTGAGTCGTTTATAACGTGCGTTTGAAAAAGCAACACGAGTCAAACATCTTCACAAACTAGTGAAGCGTTCATAAACCTGTTCAACAAAAGACAACGTTTAATAACATGTTTACCTCACTTCATATCGTCAGTCGAGTGTGTGTGAGCCAATATCAGCTGTGATGTGGCTTCTCATCAGAGTGAGGCAAACGATGCGTTATTTTATAGCAGTCTATGTCAATCAGCACTGGGGTTGTGCCGATGGACAATACCATCGTCCATCGTGATGGCTGTGCGACATCACGATGGAGAAACACCATCGTGATGCAAAGCCCCCGCCCCCTCCCCGCTGCGAGTCTTGCGAGAATATAAAAACAAAATGTTATATACACACACACACACACTTTTCATTTGTAAAAAATAATAATAACAATAATCGCAATCAAAATTTTACCCAGAATAATCGCAATTATATATTTTCCCCAATATATATATATACTTCATTTCAAAAAGTCAAATTCAAGCACTTTAATAATACTGTACGAACCTTTTATTTATGCTTCTTCACACAATTGCAATAAAATCATTCATCAATAACATCTGAAGATGAAGAGCTTGTGATACTGCATTGAATGATAGCAAAAGTAAAATAATAAATGCAAGAAGTCCATTATAATACTACTTTACTTTAAAAGAATTAAAATGTTCATTTGCAGGAAAAAAAGAAAAAAAAAACATTTAAGACACTTTTTACTGTTTTACATTATCCATAATCAAATTAGCAACACAAGAAGCCTGTTTTCATATTACATTACTTTGAAGAAATTATAACTAAATGGTAATTAAATTAAAAACATTTAAAACATGCTTTGATTAATGTTAACTTGACTTCTTACCGTTATACATTATCCATAATGCAATTAGTACACTGACAGTTCGAAGTAGTAAATAAAACGTAAAAACTATTGGAGTACATGTTGTGAAATTTACAGCACAATATTGCTTTAAATCGAATCAAATCTTAGATTTTAGGTTGAAATGATGGTTCAAAAATCACCCGTGACAGTGGCAGCACCCAGACTATTTTACCATCACACTGGGCCCCACAAAAAAAAAAAAAAAACATCTCAACACTGGCAGTCTGTGACACCCTCATCCACAACACCAGGGCAAGTCAAACTGCACTCACCATAGAAACCACCCATAGTATGTCATCCGCTTATGGGCGAAGGGAGGAGAGAAAGGGGCTATTGTTGAAAACCCTCAGAATTAGATGAAGAGCAAAGGACGTAACTCTTCCCCTCCTTTGGCACTGCCATCAAACAAACGGCATCAACGCAGCACAAACTGCAAACGACAAGCAAAAGCTGGACACTTTGATCATTAAGTGCTGAAGCAACCGTGACTTCATGTTCTCAAAAGGTTTGAAAATCATTTTTCTGTGTGGGAAAACGACATTCATTTCGTCCTTTTGTCATTTTTGTACCCATCCACCTGTAGCAATACCTCGAAATGAGACGCAACGGGGGTTCCCTTTTGGCCCTCTTCACATTGGCAACAGGAAACATCTGGTTTAATTAAACACCTCCAGCCATGCCATATTTAGCATAAAACCTAATAAAACCGCACAGGTTAGGTCTCTTCACGGTCACTGGCCACATCAGCACAGATGCCCAGACTCGCAATCATGCATTTCTTTAGGCTACCGATTACGTTGCAAAAGCACACCATGATTTTTCACCATTAGTGGAACCAAATGAATGTGTTTTGAGGGAAAATCCAATACTCAAGCTCAACAAGCCCCTTCAAATGGGGGTATTCCACAGGTGACAAGATAACGGGACCTCCAGACTTCTAACAGATCGACACAAGAACACGTTTCATTCAAGAAAACAGCCACAAGCAAAAAGGAATGCACAACTTAAAAATGGGAAATCAAAATATTGCCAGTAATGAACTTCTGGCCTTGTGGTCAATGAGGTGATGGGAGGTCACTCACCTGCCCTGACTCTACTTACAGCTTGTTGCATCATGTCTGACCAGTGCTTGCTCACATCACAAAATGACTCACAGTCAGCCTTTAAAATGCCCACGATGAGGCACAATGAGATAATTGCTCTGATCTCAACCACACTACAACAAGAGTACTCAGTAATATTAGAAAAGTGTTCCAAGGGAACAATCGTGAGTCCTAACGAGAACTCAATAAGTGGAAAAATCTTTTTATAACACTTAAACGAGAATACTGACTTTTTATGAACAATAGGAGTGCGGTCAAAAACATTACCAATTTAAAATTATTTGATTATAGCTTTTTAACACAATAATAGCTTAACAAAAAAATATCTTGCCAATATAATTAAATAAGGAGTACAAAAAAACGTTTAAAAAAAAGAAAAATTCATAAGATAATTACTAGAATTAGTAGCAGAATTGTTGTTATGATATTATAATCATGCAAAGTTACTTTCCAATCTAATTGGCCACAAAGTAATTGGCCTTAAGCTACAGCAATTATTTATCATTTGAGAAAGGATAGAGATTTAATAAACGGTGAAGAACATTAAATTTGTTTCTTGTGTTAAGTCATGTTAAGCAAACCAATTATCAGTCTTAGCCTTGGTTAAAGAGTCTCTAAATATTTTAAACAATGAATTTTCATAACTTTATCTGTGTCAAAAGTCACAGAAAATTACTAATGAACCATCCAGGCCAATTTATCAATCGTTTTGAGCTTTTGACCAAACCCTCGAATCAAATAACATCTCAAAAAGGAACTCACTATGGCTTGCCATCTACAAAAGAGCAATATTAGATCACCCAAAAATGAAAATGATCTCATTGTCATTCTCTTTAAAGCAGTTTCCATGCCCTGCTCAAGTGAGCACCGCATGTGTGGTGGTGATGCAGGAGCTGCACTGTATTTACAATGTAAACTGTGTAGGAGAAGGACACAGGCCAGAACGAAATTGCTGAATCATTTTTATTTGTATTCTTATCTCTTCAATAAATTAAGGTTAAACCACTGGAGTCACATGGACTATTTTATTGATGTCTTTAGTACCTTTCTGGACCTTAAAAGTGTTAATTAAACTGCGGCCTATTGAGGGTTTCATAAGTAGAACACACGTTTAAAAATTCCCTGATATGATATCTCCAGATTTTCCATGATGACACAATATTTCAAGCAAAACGTGTCAAGAAGAAAACTTTTAAATAAACATAGGCCTACTGCTTACTGTCAATCATCAGTGAAACATATTCAAAGTTATTGTCATGAACGTCACATCCTATTAAAATGTTATAATTTCTTGTAGACGTCACTTGGTTTAACAGTGCAGGTTTATACTATCACTAAGACTTTCAAAACAGCACCTCCTCAACCATAACGATGCTCAGTATACATAAACACACACACATATACATATATATATATATATATATACATACATATATACATATATATATATATATATATATATATATATATATATATATATATATATATATATATATACACATACATACATACATACATACATACATACATACATATGGTTTATATATAACCTTCAATCCCTCGTCATAGCAAAACATCCAGATGTGCGCAGAAAGCCCAGCATCATACACACCTGTAGTTCCGATTTCCATTCATGAGGTCTCTGTCCGGTTCCGTCCCCGGCTCGCAGTAGACGAACTTCAGAAACTCAACTCGGATCCCGACGGCCGCTAACCCGTTAACCCAAAGCAAGCGTCTCCTCCCGTGTTGCGGGCTCCTAATCCACCGTCCCAGAAGCTCGTATATCAACGGTGGGAGGCTCGGTGCCCCGGTATCTGGCTCGAACTATCTGGTCGGGATTTCAGGTTCGGCTGACAGATTGACGTGACGGCCAGCTAGCTAAGACAGCTAAACGGAAAAGTTCCCCTCAGCCTGCCCCAATACAGTCCCGAAACGCTGTTTCTGTGACGGCGACGCCTTCACAAACGCGTCTTTGGAAAGAGTGAGGCGGTTTGTTGAGGTGTTATGACGTTATAGCGAGTGAAAGTCCACTTATGTCGCCTCCTCTCTTCGACAGCGCTAGCCTGCTACTGCTAGTGGCCGGGCTAACGTAACCAGCTAAGCTACATTCCCATCTGAGAGGGGGCAAAAATCCCGTCAAACGCAGTCTTCTCTGCACTTAAAGTCCCCGATCATCACTGAATTCCACACTCGAAGCCAGTGGCTTTTCAATAGCGCTTAGTCCCTTCGTTTTAAGCCAGTGGCGACAGGAAATAAGTTGAGAGTTGAACTCTCTCTCAGGGTTTCTCTGACAGTCGGAGCCTCTGCGAGACTCGCTACAGCTAAATATGGAGCGTCTGATCCTCCGCGAGCGCGACGCACGGACCTGGCGCGAGAGCCACGCGCTGATTGGCTGCGAGGGGAAGCGCGAGTCCACGAGTGACCGTCATCATCATAACCATCATTATCATTAGCTTGTGCGAACAACTAATTAGGCCTCATTATGTTTATTTGAGAAACACTACGGTATTTAAGCTTATTTTTCTTTGGCAAAATGTTAAGAAGTATCTCTTCCTAGAGTTTTAAAGCTAAAACCACCAAAATTTGGTCAGACCTTCAGACTGTTCTGACTCGGTGTGCTGTATTTTCTATCTGACAATTGTCGTCAAAACTTCTAAAAGTCTCACGGTGCGTCTGCCTGAGCACGTAATACATTTGAATTTTTACTTCGCAATGTTAAAAAGTAGGTTTTATATAGTTTATATAGACTGATTAGCCTAATTGTGAATGGGAGAAAGTGCCACACCCAATATGGCGAATAAGCTCCGCCTTCTAAATGAAAAAGTCAATCGTTGATTAATTAAGTCATCCCGTCACTGCAGCTGCTGTTGCAAGTTCCAGGGAGGCGTTTGAAAGATGGCCGCCGAGTGAAATGACTTGTCAGAGGGACTTTAACAACACTAAGCTAATTCAGAAATCATGTACTATTTGTAGGTACTAGACTAAATTGGAATTTGAACTTACTTTGCGACCGTTAAAAAAGTGTGTTCTATATAGTGTAAATGTTAGCTTGACAAGCCAGACCCACATCAAGATGTTTGTTCTGGAAACTCACCATAGACAGGGCTCAATCCGAGGGGCGGGATAAACGGTTGTCTTTCAAACTCCCTCTGCACGCGATAGGATAGCGCTACACCAACCAGAGCAACGAAGGTGAAGCGGAGCTCGTTGATAGATTAAACATTCGCCGTATCCGGTCAGCAAAACCCCGAACACATCTTCCCTTTTTTTAAAAAGGCTTCAGTGCCGCTCTTTGTTCTTTTCTCAGAGAAAAGCTTAACTCCTAGTCTTCCAGAATTGCGGTCAAAGCTGGTTCGAAAGAACGCCGCCATTCGCCAGTTTCTGTGTTTACTAGAAGCACGCAAACGCAACTCGGCCGTTGTCATTATGGCCCCGCCCACCGACTCTATACACGATGTGATTGGTCCGGCAAGAGTTAGGGGAATACAGCTCAGAAGGGTATTGAGAGTTCCTAGACGACACTTGCGGGCAGATTAAATTTTCTGCCGCTAGGGTGCGTCTAGATTTCTAGGCTATGTGAATGTGTGTTACAGCTGCCATGTTATCATTGTCATATGACCTACCAGAGTTAGTTGCATCGCTTCATCCCATTCATAAATCCTCTCCCGTGGCCTCATAGGATAGTAAAGTGTCTATCGAATGCACACTTCAGAATCTCGCCGGAAGTATGGGGACTTTTCGCCTACTGGTTTCTGAATATTATGAATTCGGACACACTACTCTGTTGGTCTACTGTTTTTGAAGTATTCAATTTCGGACCCAGTGTCAGACTTTCAATCCGGGGGTCAAAACTTTTGAACAATAAGGCTGCGTCTGAAATCGAATACTTCCCTACTATATATGAGAAAAAAACGGTACGCCACACAGTATGTTCGAATTCACGCTAAAGTTAAAACAAGATAGCAACATGTTAATTCACGTTAAAACATGCTAGCAAAATGTTAATTCATGCTAACAACATGCTAAATAATGTTAATGACATGTTAATTAATTCTAATAACATGCTCACACACTAGCAACATGGATGTTAGAAATGTGTTAAAAATGCTTACTTGAAAACATGCAAGCAAAATGTTAATTATTCTAGCAAAATGCTAATTCATGCTAACAGAATGCTACAATAATAAATCCATGCTAACAATGTAAAGATGCTAGCAATATGATAATTAAGTGTTAGCAAAATGTTAAAGTATGTTACCAACATGCTAATTCATACTAGCCAGGTGTTAAAACATGTTAATTAATGCTAGCAATGTCTTTCTTTCTCTTTCCACTTCATTAAATTTAAAGCTTATAAAACTTTCATCAAACATTCATACGGCTTTGTTAGTTTGCCCCAATGATCTTTACTCATGTAGTTCATCTTGTTAAAATCTATCCATCTGTCCACTTATTTTACTATGAATTTTCTTAAATGAAAACATTGATAACATGAATTACAATGTAAACTCATTGAATTAAAAGGATAGTTCACCCAAAAATGAAAATTAGCCCATGATTTACTCACCCTCAAGTCATCCTAGGTGAATATGACATTCTTCTTTCAGACGAATACAGTCAGAGTTATGTTAAAAATATCCTGGTTATTCCTAGCCTGACAAGCCAGACCCACATCAAGATGTTTGGTCTGGAAACTCACCATTGACAGCTCAATCCGAGGGGCGGATAAACGGTTGTCTTTCAAACTCCCTCTGCACGCGATAGGATAGCGGTACACCAACCGGAGCAACGACGGTGAAGGGGAGCTCGCTGACTGATTAAACATTCGCCGTATCCGGTCGGATAAACTCCGAACACATCTTCCCTTTTTAAGAATGACTTCAGTGCCGCTCTTTGTTCTTTTCTCAGAGAAAAGCTTAACTCCAAGTCTTCCGGAGGCGCGGGCAGAGCTGATTCGAAAGACCGCCGCCGTTCGCCAGTTTCTGTGTTTACTAGAAGACTGTGTTACTAGTAGCACGCAAACGCAACTCGGCCGTCGTCATTATGGCCCCGCCCGCCGACTCTATAGCCTACTCGATGTGATTGGGCCGTCCAGATTCACAGGTGTAAGTCATCGCGTCATTGCAGTTGCTGTTAGAAGCTCCGGAGAGGCGTTTTAAAAATGGCCGCCGAATAAAATGACTTGTCAAAGGGACTTTGGTAACGCTATGCTGAGTCAGAAATTGTGAATGCGAGTTGGTACTACATTCGAATTTCAACTTACTTTGTGACTGTTAAAAAAGTGCTAAGAAGTCCTTTATTAAACCCCCAGAGCCATGTGGAGCAGTATTGTTCAAAATAATAGCAGTACAATGTGACTAACCAGAATAATCAAGGTTTTTAGTATATTTTTTATTGCTACGTGGCAAACAAGTTACCAGTAGGTTCAGTAGATTGTCAGAAAACAAATGAGACCCAGCATTCATGATATGCACGCTCTTAAGGCTGTGCAATTGGGCAATTAGTTGAAAGGGGTGTGTTCAAAAAAATAGCAGTGTCTACCTTTGACTGTACAAACTCAAAACTATTTTGTACAAACATTTTTTTTTTCCTGGGATTTAGCAATCCTGTGAATCACTAAACTAATATTTAGTTGTATGACCACAGGTTTTTAAAACTGCTTGACTTCTGTGTGGCATGGAGTCAACCAACTTGTGGCACCTCTCAGCTGTTATTCCACTCCATGATTCTTTAACAACATTCCACAATTCATTCACATTTCTTGGTTTTGCTTCAGAAACAGCATTTTTGATATCACCCCACAAGTTCTCAATTGGATTAAGGTCTGGAGATTGGGCTGGCCACTCCATAACATTAATTTTGTTGGTTTGAAACCAAGACTTTGCCCGTTTACTAGTGTGTTTTGGGTCATTGTCTTGTTGAAACAACCGTTTCAAGGGCATGTCCTCTTCAGCATAGGGCAACATGGCCTCTTCAAGTATTTTAACATATGCAAACTGATCCATGATCCCTGGTATGCGATAAATAGGCCCAACACCATAGTAGGAGAAACATGCCCATATCATGATGCTTGCACCTCCATGCTTCACTGTCTTCACTGTGTACTGTGGCTTGAATTCAGAGTTTGGGGGTCGTCTCACAAACTGCCTGTGGCCCTTGGACCCAAAAAGAACAATTTTACTCTCATCAGTCCACAAAATGTTCCTCCATTTCTCTTTAGGCCAGTTGATGTGTTCTTTGGCAAATTGTAACCTCTTCTGCACATGCCTTTTTTTTAACAGAGGGACTTTGCGGGGGATTCTTGAAAATAGATTAGCTTCACACAGACGTCTTCTAACTGTCACAGTACTTACAGGTAACTCCAGACTGTCTTTGATCATCCTGGAGGTGATCATTGGCTGAGCCTTTGCCATTCTGGTTATTCTTCTATCCATTTTGATGGTTGTCTTCCATTTTCTTCCACGTCTCTCTGGTTTTGCTCTCCATTTTAAGGCATTGGAGATCATTTTAGCTGAACAGCTTTCCTCAGCTTTCAAATGCATGTTCAACAAGTGTTGGCTTCATCCTTAAATAGGGGCCACCTGATTCACACCTGTTTCTTCACAAAATTGATGACCTCAGTGATTGAATGCCACACTGCTATTTTTTTGAACACACCCCTTTCAACTAATTCAACTAATTGCCCAATTGCACAGCCTTAAGAGCGTGCATATCATGAATGCTGGGTCTCATTTGTTTTCTGAGAATCTACTGAACCTACTGGTAACTTGTTTGCCACGCAGCAATAAAAAAATATACGAAAAACCTTTATTATTCTGGTTAGTCACATTGTACTGCTATTATTTTGAACAATACTGTATATGATGGATAGATGCACCTTTATGAACTTCAAAACAGAAGCATTCACTGCCATTATAAAGCTTGGATTAGCCAGGACATTGTTCATATAACTCTGATTGTATTCGTCTGAAAGAAGAAAGTCATACACCTAGAATGACTCGAGGGTGAGTAAACCATGGGCTAATTAAACTTTTTGGGTAAACTATCCCTTTAAATGATCTTGAATACTGATAACATGAATTAATAATAATAACCACATTAGAGGATGTGAGTGATTTTACTTAGTTCTCGGTGGAAAAGGTTGCATGAAAACAGCAAGTAGGCCTAATAAAGTCAACATGAAATCAAATTTGACCACATTCACGTTCCTGGTCTTTATGAGCGTGATTCATCAGTCCATGTTATTCCTAAGAAACAGTTGTTATAATTTTTCACACTGAATATCTTGTTTTTCTTGAAAATGTCACATTTTTGGAAGTAAAGCCCCCAGCAAATGCATTTACTCCAATAGATAAACCTATGAATTACAGAATGCAGAGCTCAAGATTCAGCCAGTGATGGGCAAAAGACTGTAAAAAGCAGTAAATATTGAAAAGCTCAACACAGTTTAATAAAAAACAACTTTTAATTTCTTTAAAAAATAATCATCCCGAACAAAGTCCTCTCACTATTACATACAGAGCCAAAATGACTTGCTTATGTCACCATTCACTGAATCTACTGGGAAGTGCTATGATACGGACTGTTCTTTATCAGTGGCTTAATATTGCTTAGACATTGAGGTCGGGTGAAGTTCACTCTCCAATTACCCCGTTGGGCACCTCCATCTTGTTCTTCATCCGCGAGGTGCCTGTGGCTTTTGAGAGTCAAGTACTGCATCAGAATATTTAGTCTAGGACAGACCAGATTAATATTATACAGTGGGGATCAATAAAAATCACCTCGTTGGGTTGGTAAAACCTAATATATAAAGGCATGTCTTTGTATACATTTCATAAACATGAGTTAAAAATAAAGCATGGTCAAGCGTTACATCTAAAAATCCCTTTGAATTTCATCAGACCCTTTGAGGCGAGCTGTGGCGTCTTCCAACAATGCCACCTTGTGGAGATTTGACGCCACTTTTTAGGTTTCCTTAAAGAGACAGTTCAGCAAAAAAGAAAATTCTGTCATTATTTATTCATCCTATGATCTGTTATTGTGTGGACCCAGATTTGGAAGTGTGAGTAATGACTGAATTTTCATTTTTGCCTGAACTATTTCTTTCACAACAGATGAGAAAGTATGGCAAATGTTAGTACGGGCACAATCTTAACATGATTACTAAGAGGCTCCAGTTACAACAAAAACTCAGTTTAAACATGCATTTCATACATCCACCATATGACATGATTTCATGGCATAATGTTCCCCTAACCCGCGTTCTCCTGCATGCTCACTGCACCAACGGTTGACAGGCGAGGAGTGTAAAAGGTGCAATGATACTGGCAAATGTGTGTGCGTGTGTGTGTGTGTTAGGTAGGGAATGTGGCAGTGTTACCGACTATGGCGGGTGGGAGTGGGTGGTCATGTGACCCAACAGCCTTCAGGAGAGCAGTGGGTCGCTATATACAAACAGGTATTCCTGCATTGTTGGGTTTCTTAAATGAGACAAACGGATCTCACTCTTCTAGCATTGTGAACGTGCCGTGTGTTTTTCTTTCTGACCGCTCTCAGTGACCTTGTATTGCTTCGTTTACAGAGGTCAGTGGAAGAAATGTTTTTAAAAGATAAGTTCACCCAACAATAAAAATGTACATTAACATATCATACCAAACCCTCATTATTTACATCATAACACATATTTATATATCTCTGTGTATATGTATATACAGCTCTGGAAGAAATTATTTTTTCAGAGCTGTATATGTGTGTATGTGTGTGTTCAAGCATGTATGTATTTGTGTGTGTGTATGTGTGCGTGCATGCATGCATCAATACGTATGTATGTATGTATATATATATATATATATATATATATATATATATATATATATATATATATATATATACATATATATGCATATACACACACACACATTTGTATTTGCATGCTGTATTCCAAGTCTTCTGAATTCACATGATAGATTTATGTGAGGAACAGAACAAAATTAATTCACTAACTGATTAACATCTTCATTGCAGCTCTTAAATCTCACTTGAAGCAACCGTTAAAAATTTGCATATGAAACGTATGAACCAAAGTTACAAATCTGGGTCTTTTTCTTACACATAATGCTTTTTAGAGCGTCACCTTCTACTAGTGTTGTATTGAACAGAGCACATATTGTGTTTGATGGAAGAAAGCAAATAATGAAGGGTTTGCAATGACACGAGGGTGAGCAAATGATCAAAGAAATTGTCATTGTTGGGTGAACTATTCCTGTGAGTTTAAGAAGATTTATGTGCACTGGAGGGGGGGGGGGGGGGGGGGGGGACCCTTCCAGAAGAGCATAGAGGAAATCAAGTGCATAAAAACGCACATCTTGCAGACGAGGGCTCTTTGAACAGTTGGCATCATGTTTGGCTGGTGCGTAATGCAGGTTTCGGTGTTATGCTGATGTGACAGCGCATGTGCAGGGAATGCACTCAGTGGTCCATCTATCGTTACGCTAATTCGGCCACTCTTTAACTAACGAGGCGAGTCTAAACGTGATATCCGCCGGAGAGACACCTGCATCTGCTACAGTTGATCACTGCCTGCGCTTCCTACGCTTCACAGACAACACGGAAACGCGGCTCGCGGTGCTCTTCATCTAAAACTAAGTGCTAATGTACCATGTCATTCACAAAAATAAACATTTTAAAAGAAACTTTCACACAACAATAAAAATAATGCCAAAGGAAGTAACAACAATTCCTCCACTTGGGGCGTCTGAACTCTGGCATCGCCCAGACGGACAGGTTAAGAGGCAGCTTTGTGGTGACATACAAAACGACAGATTCGTCTGCGTTCCTTCCCTCCGTATTGCATACATACGTACATGTGGGAGTGCGAAGGTAGTATACAATAATACACAATTAAATAAAAAAGAGCATAGTTCAGCCAGACTCGACAAAACGCAAAGAGTGAGACTCCATGTTCAGTTCTGTGGGCTTCACAGGACTGGTAGCACCAGGTGAACTGGCTCGAGGGGTGTGTGGCGGTCCAAAGCTCTCCGGCCCGATGAGGTGTGGCAGAGAAGCTTTGCTCAGGCAAAGTACATGGTCCTCAGGGTGTCGTGGTGAATCTGCACCGCTTTGGCCAATGCTTGGGGATCCCGGCCGTTGCTCTGCCCGGAGACGTGGCTGCCCTCCCCGCTATAGACGGAGAGACAAGACAGAGGAAGATTAAAGAACTGGTATTGTTTCTGGGAATGTGACAAAAACCTTGTTACTAGGGCTGGGTAAAAATATTAAAGGGATACTCCACCGTTTTTTTCATATTAAACTGTTATTCCCTTAACTAAGACGAGTTGATCCATACCTCTCTCGTCTGAGAGCATGCACTTAATCGCTCTGACGCGCGGTGACGATCTAATAGCATTTAGCTTAGCACACTAAGCCCAGTTCATTCACTATGGTACCGAACAGAGATCAAGTTAGAAGCGACCAAACACCTCCACGTTTTCCCTATTTAAATACAGTTACATCAATAGTTGAACAACCAAGTATGGTGACACAAAATAAAATGTGGTGCTTTTCGAAGCGGGTTAAAAAAGGAGAACTATTTTGTATGGCGTAATAGCACTTCTGAGAGTACTTTGACTCGGCGCAGTAAAAAGTCACACCTGAAAAATCCTTTCAGACGTGACTTTTTAGTGTGCCGAGTATAACAAAATTATTATTACATAATTTATATTCATATTTTATATGAAAAAAAACGGTGGAGTATCCCTTTAAGATTTAATCGATTCTCATTTTTATGAAACCAAGAATCAATTAGTCTATCCTGTTTTCAGTTGATGAATGACTGGAACATTATAGCGCACCTCCGATCCAATACATACTTTGTTACTCAGTGGTGTAATGTAACAAAGTAATAAAACTGTTACAGTAGGCTAGCATTAACTAGGTCAGCGGGAACCAGGAACACTTCCTATAACATCTGATGTACTCTACATCATAACAACAATGGCACGCTAATGTTAGTCTCTCTGTTTATCCCGAGGTTTACTGCAGTCAGCCGGATCTGGGCGTATCCGTCTGGACATGACCCACACATCCCTGAAATGTCTGCAGAGAGTGTGTCAATTAAACTCCCCCTGTAGATGCCGCATCGACACGACATCCGACTCCAATCTTTCGAATAACCTTACAAATATCTATTGATCTATTTTTTTTTTTTTCTTCACCCCGATTTCTTTATTATTGTACTTGCACTCTCAATTGCCTACTGTTGTTCTGTCTACTCTGTTTGTAGATTGGCTTTATTGTTGTTTGTTTATTGTAAAGTGTCCTTGAGCTCTGGAAAGGCGCTATATAAATAAAACTTATTATTATTATTATTATCTAATATGACTTCTGACCTAGCCTGACGTGGTCATACTCAATTCTAGTCAGAATATGAGTCTGATGCTCCATTGGGCTGTGATTATGGGGCGTGTTTCAACCGAACCAGGAAAGACATCAATTGGATAGACCTACAACCAATCAGAGCAACAAAACGACGCCTTACGTTAGTAGTTGGCAGGTTTTGGGGTAAAAACTTGGCAACCCTGTCTGCATGCGCGCTGGAATACACAATCTTTGCCGGTGTGGTAAAAAGAGAAAAATATTTAAGGATACACAGTTATAGCCTGACAAGCCAGACCCACATCAAGATGTTTGGTCTGGAAACTCACCATTGACAGCTCAATCCGAGGGGCGGATAAACGGTTGTCTTTCAAACTCCCTCTGCACGCGATAGGATAGCGCTACAACCAACCAGAGCAACAAAGGGGAACCGGAGCTCGTTGACAGATTAAACATTCACCGTATCCGGTCGGCTAAACTCAGAACACATCTTCACTTCTTAAGAATGACTTCAGTGCCGTTCTTTGTTCTTTTGGAGTTAAGAGAAAAGCTTAACTCCAAGTCTTCCAGAGTCGCGGTCAAAGCTGATTCGAAAGACCGCCACCGTTCGACAGTTTCTGTGTTTACTAGAAGCACGCAAACACAACTCGACCGTCGTCATTATGGCCGCGCCCACCGACTCTATACAAGATGTGATTGGCCTGACCAGAGTTTGGCGTTTACAGCTCAGAAGGGTATTGAGAGTTGCTAGACGACACTTGCGGGCAGATTAGATTTGCTGCCACTAGGGTGCGTCTAGATTTCTAGGCTAACACAGTTATTTATCAACATGATCATTACAATCTGAGAATCTTTTATATTTCTGTCAACTTTTACTTTTACTCCGATACATTTCCCCAAAGCATTTTCGTTACTTACTACAAAATAAATTCGGAAAAACTGCAAGCAAAAAAAAAAAATATTATTAAGAAGCTCAATAAATCAAATAAATGCATAACTGCTTGTGTTGATTATAAACATTTATTCATTCAATACTGAAAGTTTGTTCTATTTAAGTTCTAAATAAAAATAGACACATTTTTTCCCAATATTTGTACAGTAGTGGCCAAAAGTGAAAAAAGGTGGAAAATTGATATCTTCACCCTTTATTAGAATATTATTAAAGATTTTGTAAGCATATTGGGTTACACTTTATTTTACAGTGTCATTGTTGCAGTGTAATTATATATTTAAGTACAGAGTAATATTAATTAACTACATGTACTTACTATAGGGCTAGGGTAGGATTAAGGTTGAGGGTTAGTTGCATGTACAGTAATATGCATAATTAACTGTTATTATATGGTAAGTACATGTAACATATGTAACAAGGACAGTGTAAAATAAAGTGTTTCTGCATATTGTGTAGTTGTGCTTGGAGTTGATTATTTGCCTGCATTTTTGGCCCGTCTGTCATACAAAGAAATGATGAGGACATGCATCACTGCATGCGTCACTTTTGAGGGTCCACCCAAATAAAACGCATTGCTAATGCAGTTTCATGGCATCAAAGCTACAGATGCTCTATCTCACCTGTCATGTTCCTTATCCACCAGATGGTAGCGGGCTCGGAAAGCCACCAGCCGGGCGTAGTACGCAGGCGCTGGGATGGACACGGAGCGGGTGCAGCGCACATAGGTGTGGCACAGCTGGTAGGTGAGAATCTGCAGCTCATCAGCCGTAAAGCGATTGTCGTCCCACAGGACGTAGTAGTGTGAGGGCCGGCTGGTGCCCTGAGACCAGGACAACAGAAGATCAAACCACATTCACAAGTACACAGCCATGAACGTCTGCACCGAGTCTGTGTGCTTACCTGAATACCTGCGTGACTGCACAGGTAGAAATCAAACTCGAATGGATGCGTGATGCTGGTGTCAACCGTAGTTCCTGCTGGAATGTTCCCACTCTTCCCAATCTGAGCAAAATCACAGGAATTAGAATTAACTAATGAATTATTAGCATTAACTCAAACTAAAAACATAAAAAACATTTTCATTACTTAAAATAAACAGTTTTTAATAGTACAATTGAATATGTTTTCCGGACAGAGCCTAGTCTTAGACTAAAATAGCCTTTTCAACCAGTTTAACAGAAATCTGCTTTCTCTGTCATGGTTTTAAATAGCCGTCACTTTAAAGGAAGGCTAGACCTACTCCATCAATCGTTGCTTGCCGATGCGGACGTTACCGATTCTGCATCGATGCAGTGATAGACCATAATCGATTATAGCCTACTGACGTTTATCTGGCATCATTCGTCACGTACGCGTTTCTCACACTAGTTTAAAATGGCGGAGGGAGGCAAAACACAAAAGTGAGTGATTAAAAAAATGTAACCACTATTTGAACTTTTGCAGCGTGTGAGCATGTGCGTGCATTTGTGTGTGTGTGCTTGCAAGCATGTATGTGTGCATACAAGGCTTCATGAGTGTGAGTTTGTGTGTGTGTATGCGTGCAGAAGACTTCATGCGGTTGTGTAAGGCTGCATGCGTGTGCGTGCGAGTGTGTGTGTGTGTGCGAGGCTGAATGCATGTGCGAGTGAGTGTGTGAAAGGCTTCTTGAGTGTTAGTGTGTATGTGTGCGAGACTGCATGCATGCATGTGCGAGTGAGGCTGCATGCGTGTGTTTGCAAATGTGTTGCACGTGCTTAAAATGATTAAAATGTTTGTGTAACTTAACTCCACTACTTTTCATGTACTTTTAGTATTTAGTGTTTGTTAGCTCTAAATGCTCCTGTCGTCTGTGTGTTCAGATTGAAGTTGTGTTTGATGTTTGCTACATTGCAAATAAAATAGCAGATAAAATAAAAAGGGAGTCATGTGCAGTAAGATTGAAAATTGAAGATTCAACGCATGGTGATATCGCTTTAAACCGTTGACATGAAAATCGTAATCGAGTTGAATTGTGAGACGTGACAATACACACCCCTAAAGTATTTATATAATATTAAAATTCAAAATATGTACAAAAACTGTGATATACTATAGTACAGCAATGATACTCAAATAAAAAACTGCCTCTGGAATGTCGACTGTAAAATGCTGTTTTTGAGAAACTCACTCGTTCTGATTTATCAGCGCAGAAGAGCCGCGTGTGGTGGCGTTTTTGCACTACTATGTATGTGATTCCCGGCTGGTAGTCCTTTTCCAGCTTGATGCAGGCATCTCTGATGGCCAACAGCTCATAGTGCAGGATCTACACGGAGAAAACACGTGACAAATCATCATGAGACTGCATTCAACTGACCAAAAGTGCATTTAAAATGCCACAAAAATATATATATTTTAAATAAACACTGTTCTTTTGAACCTACTATTCATCAGAGAATCCTGAACAAATGTATCGGGCTTTCCACCAAAATATTAAAGGTTTTCAACACTGATAATAATCATATTTTTTTCTTGAGCATCAAATCCTCACATCCGAATGATTTGTGAAGGATCATGTGACACTGAAGACTGGAGTAATGATGCTGAAAATTCAGCTTTGATCACAGGAATAAACTACCCTTTACTATATAGTCACGTAGAAATTTAAACTGTAATAATATTTCACAATGTTCCTGTTTTTACTTCATTTCTGATCAAATAAATGCATTGGTAAACATCAAAAACATTAGAAAAAGGGCCTTACTTGTGGTAACTGTCCTTCTGGGACGCCGTCCCTGTAGAAGATGATTCTGGTGGGTTTGAAGCGGGTTGACTTGTAGAACTGGATGAGCAGCTCTCGCACCATGTAGGAGAGGTCTTCAATAATCTCCTGCCTGGGTCGCTGTACTCGTACTGTAGCGCAGTACCTGCTGGGATGAGCGTCCATACTGCCAACCACCTGCCCAGATCAGTTACGGCAAAATATAATATGTTAGAGGAACTTACTGGACATCCCAAACAATGCTGTGTTCTGGGCTAAATGTGCTCGCTGTGTGTAGCTACACGGTGGTACCAGCTGAGAACTTGTGAAGAGCTTATAAAACGTGTGACGGACGAAGGGATCCCTCCGTCACACACACAAACCAAGATCTGCTGCGAGGAGATGCGGTTCTGACGCCTGTACCGAACTATGATGGGCAACTATGATGAGAAAAAACATGTATTTGGTCTCAATCCACTAGTTTGGTGTCCACGGGTTCAGATGGCAGCGTTCACACTTTTATCAAATAAACCGCACTAAGAGCAATCACACCAGGGGTCGTTTGAATCCAACCAAACCTGGCAAGTGTGACACACCATTAGATTTCCTAGTTAATCCCTGTGCCATAACCCCGATGATTTTTAAAAAGCTTTGATGATTAAACATTACTTGATAAATCACAAACTTGCTTGTTTGATTAGTGACATAGAAATAGTGCAAGACCTTAAAGGGATAGTTCACCCAAAAATGTAATTTCTGTCATTAATTCCTCGCCCTCCTGTCGTTCCAAACCCATAAGACCCGTTCATCTTCAAAACACAAATGAAGATATTTCTGATGAAACCCGAGAGCTCTCTGACCCTCCATAGAAAGCAGTTTAACGAACACTTTCAAGGTCCAGAAAGGAAGTAAAGACATGGTTAAAATAGTCCACGTGACTCCAGTGGTTCAAACTTAATGTAATGAAGCGATGAGTGTGAAAATAACGACTTTATTCAACAATTTCTTCTCGTCTGTGCCAAAATGACTCGCCCTTTCATAACATTAAGGTTAAACCACTGGAGTCACATGGACTATTTTAAAGATATCTTTACTTCCTTTCTTGGCCTTGCAATGGCGTTGCTGCTGATGGGTGGTTCAGAAATCTTTTGAATTTCATAAAAAATATCTTCATTTGTGTTTTGAAGATGAGCGAAGGTCTTGCGGGTTTGGAACATCAAGAGGGACATGAATTAAAGACAGAATTTACAGTTTAGCGTGAACTAGCCCATTAAATATTTCGGAAACGATTGTCAGATCTGTTTTTTTTTTTTTGTACTTAGATTTTGAATAACAGATTTGAATAACAATCAATGTGTCTGACAGGACTCTATATATTTAGTTGAATATTTCCAAAAAGCATAGCTCAACTTTTTTTCTCAAATCCAAGCAGAAAAATACAGCAGAACAAACAGTAAGCTTTCGTGCCGTAGATTGCAACCCCTGGTTTAGATGTTGATCAGGTGACCCGGTGCACTTCCACTCAGAATTTTAGGGTCAAAAGACTTTTAAAGAAGTCTCTTCTGCTCACAAAAACTGCATTTATTTGATTAAAAAAAATACAAATTCTGAAATATTATTTTTATGTGAATATATAGTAAAGTGTAATTTATTCTTGTGATCAAAGCTGAATTTATGATCATTACTCCAGTCTTCAGTGTCACATGATCCTTCACAAATCATTCTCATATGATGATTGGATGTTCAAGAAACATTTATGATTATTATCATCAATGTTAAATATTGTGTAATATTTTTGTGGAAACCATGATACTTTTTCCCCAGGATTCTTTGATGAATAGAAAGTTTAAAAGTCAAAATATTTTGTAACATTTTAAAAGTCTTTATGGTTCCTTCTAATCAATTTAATGTATCTTTGCTGTTATAAAGGTATTAATTTCTTTAAAAAAAAATCTTACTGACCCTAAACGTTTGAATGGTAGTGCATGTCTTAGATAAAAATCTACATTTCAATAGCTGCACAAACATTTTAACATGTGTACACTTGTGACAAAAAAAGGCAAAGGTTGACAGTGCAAATGTTTCTGTACAGTAAGCAACCGCCTAACAAAAAGTGCAAAAAAAGTATAGAAAAAAAATCCCAAAAGTGAAAAATATAAACTGCATACACCAGAGCAGTGTATGTCAGCAACACTGAAAAAACTGCAAATAATGCAAAACAGACGTGAGTGAGTGTCTGCAGACGGCCTGCGGAGAGGTTACAGAAATCTGCCGCCCCTAGTTGCAGAAAACCAAAATTGGTTGTCGTCAGCAGTTTACCTCATGCTCCTTACACTCCCTCCACATCATCCAGCCTCTGTAAACGTTCCCTGAGTCCGACTGCATGACTCAGCCCTTTGTCACCATCGCTTGGCAACGGGCAAAAGAATACGCGCTTACAAGTGGTTGCATGCGCAGGGCGGGAGCTGACATCATTTCCTCCGCATCTGTGAGTCACCGACGAGCCATTTTTCCTTTTCAAAGCTCCCATCCTGTCCTGCCCTCCTCCGGTACATCCTCCCTTTCACTCCCGCCTGTGTTCTGAGCCACATCCAGGGCTGTCAGTGCCGTTAAGCACAGCAAACTGGGCGGCTCATTTTTTAGGATAATTATAGCCTTCCATATAAGACTAAAATGAAGTGCCTTTACAACTCAGGTTGGGTCTGAGAGTTGCATTACATTTATATAACTTCATTATGTCCCGGTCATATGACCTGTAAGGTCAATTCAGGCTTTGTTTATCTTAATTAAAACAAAATAATCTGGTTGAATGATGACTTATTATGACCTTTATCAAAGTCTTGAATTTGTGTTTTGGCTCTACTAGAACAGGTTTTCATGCTTGAATGTTGATTATTTTCCCGATATTCTCCATTGTTGCAATGTCTGTCAGTAATGCTGTTTAGTTCCTGTCTCTATGAAGCCCCTCCTTCTGAAAAGCACACTGGGCTCTGATTGGTCGGCTCGAGCAGTGTGTTGTGATTGGTCAAGCGTTAGTGTTTGGGAAATGTCCCGCGCAGTTACCACAACTGCTAGTTTCAACCATAGACTGTGAAAAAATATGGACGTAGTGTCCGTGACGTCACCCATAGGATTCCTAAAACCCGTTCTGAAGCTTTAAGTAGGGGCGCACTGGGGGTTGCCATCTTGCGAGCAAGTCATCGCGTGTCGCTCCCGGATAACAGAAAATGGGCAAATAGGCGGTATGTGGGCGGAGCTTAGGTGACGCAATGACTATAGACGGCGGATAAATGGCTATCCACCTGTCAATCAAAGTAACCAAGCCCTTAATTATGCAGAACTTTAAGACTTTATATAGTGTAATCGAATAAGTTATTTTAAAAAAATTCACCCCCCCCCCTCACAGTCATCATCAAAACTACAATTTGTACCAGTTTTTTTCTGCTGTAAAGTTGGACATTTTAACATGAGCTCAATGAGATTCTGCTCCTTCTGGAGCCTGCCCCTAGTGGCCAGTCGAAGAATTGCAGTTTAAGTCACTTTCGTATTGTCTTCAAGAGAAAGCGCCGGGGAACTTACCGCTTTTATTTTTTGCCGATTTATGGATTTTTAAATATATTTTGTTATTTGCACTCACAAAGACGAGATGTGCATTTATTTGCCATTTGCTGAATTACTATTTATTTATCAGACTATTATTGTTGCATGATTTATTTCAGATAAACCTGCATCTAAGCAGCTCTTAAAAACAGCACAAACTGTTTTGTCTACATGATTATGGTTGCACTTTCTAAAGAGTGTGATGTTTAAATGTTTATTATCTTCTCAGCAATACTTGGGTTAAAAATCTCTGCTGACGAGAATTGAGAAGAACAGTGTTGAAGCGCAGTGTGTATGTGTGTGTGTGTGTGTGTGTGTGTGTGACATGCTCACAGCAGTAATAGAGGGCTTCTTCCCGTCACCAGCCGGCGGGTGAGTAACATCTGCTCCGAGGAAGATCACTGGCTGCTGGAACACTGCAGACCTGTGCAAAGCATAAAGAAAGAATTTTTTTCACACTGTATGACTTTTTGAGGGGATTTTTTGGGGAATTTTGATTTCTTCATTTTCAAGCGTTAAAACATAAAACTTTTATTTTGACAAAAAAACTACATTGCCACGCTTGACTCGGAAACACACAGCGCATAATGCTGTATTTATTTAATTAAAACGCATCCTTTGCGATTTGATAAATGCAGCCATATTTCATATATATTTCAGCCCTAGTGTCCATGCTTACGGACTGCATATTAAATCTAAACACATCCAGGCAGAAACACTTCAGTAACACACTAACCGTTGATGCGGGACCAGGATGTTGTTGATGCCGCCGAGTTTGACGTTGATTTTGAGGCAGAGGTTGGAGAGCGTCTGAGGCGAGGTTTTCACCACGTTCTTCACCTGCACACACTGAGTGGCCATTCCTAGAAGAGTGTCTCCAACACGCTTCACTTCCGCTGCACAAATCAAACGCGTGTGTTTGTTAGTCTGAAGGCGTTCGGCAGGAGGGCAGCTCTGTGTGTGACGGTCTTACCGTAGACGGGTGTTTTTCCCGGCAGGATGACGATGATGAGCTGCAGTCCAGAGTAGGTGTTCTTCAGGTGTCTGAACATGGGCTCCACGCTGTCGGCTCCCTGAGCGTACTTACAGAAACACGGCTGACCCTGGATGGGCATCCCAGCATCCTTTGAGATCTTACGCAGCTGGTCTGTGAAGTTCCTGAGGAAGAGATCGTGGTCGCAAACGTTACCACTGAAGTACTCGTGGCTGTATTATTCTTTACTGTATGTGGCCGTCCTTACTTGAGCACTTCTTCCCGACACTGTTTCTGCGGCGCGAAGCAAGCGATGGCCCAAACTTTGATCTCAATGCCGTTGTAGAACTGCTTTCCTCTCATATCCCACACACCCTGGTTGGGAGTCGCGATGGCACGATTCTGTTCACCGTAAGATAAAGAGAATTTAGAAACCTCACAGCATCACTCAAAGCTCTCTACACTGGAAGTGTCAACAGATGCTTTTAACCAAAGTGACTTACATTGCATTGAAAGTTTTTGATTATAATAAGTAAAATAATGAATAATGTGAAATATTATTGAAATCTAATATGTATTGTATTTTATATTGTAAAATGTAATTTATTGTGAAATATTTGTACAGTTTAAAAAAAAACATTTTCTATTTGAATATATTTTACAATGCAATTTATTCCTGTGATCAAAGCTGAATTTTTAGCATCATTACACCAGTCTTCAGTGTCACATGATCCTTCAGAAATCAAGAAACATTTCTGATTACTATCAAATGTGAAATGACACAGTTGTGGAATCTGTGATGCATATTTTTCAGGATCCTTTGATGAACAGAGAGATCAAAAGAACAGGATTTATTTAAAAAATATAAAAGATACTAAATAAAAACAAAATAAGAAATATTGCTATAGATGTAAAATGAACAAGAAAATATCAGTTTTGATAAATTCAGTGCATCCTGGCTGAATTAAAGTACTAATTGAATTACTTTTGAATGGTAGCTTATCAAAGTTTCCACAAAAATGTCAAAAAGCAATATTAATCATAAATGTAATAAAACATTCAATGCAATGTGAGTTATTTTGGGGGAAAAAAGCCTCCGCCAAATGACTGTTTTTGCTGTAATTTTTTTATCAAATAAATGCAGCCTTGGTGAGCAGAAGACACTTCTTTCATACTTACAGTTATTCCAAACTTTTGACCGGTAGTGTATTTTGTACATTCATGCATTCACTGGGAATCGAACCCATAACATTGGCGTTGCAAGCGCCATGAACTCCAGTTTAAGATCTGGAACAGAAGCAGCTTGAGCTCTTACCCGACCACCGTACTGCAGGATCGGAGCAGGAAGGACTCTCCCGGTCACCTCGGCCATGTCGTCCTTCACTTTGATTCCAAACTCTTGAATGTAGGGATCCAGATTAAAGTTTGCGTTTTTCATCTGAGCAAAAAAAAAAGAAAAGAAAAAAAGATAATGAAAATGTCTCATACAGGCAGTATGAACCTGCATCACAGCACGTTACTCTGTAATGTGATGCATTATTGAATGAAACAGGATAGTTGAGAATAAGTTAAATAATTTAATAATTTTATCCATCGGGAAATTATTTGTAAATTGGGTGTAACAATATTATATTAGAAAAGAAATGTAATTTCAGAGGCGAGACAAGTTATTACATTGTCACAAAAGATAACAAAACTGTTTTATTTGGAATTACTGAAACGGTAAATAATTCAGACCAAGAAAATGCAGTAAGAAAATAAATGGGAAAGTAAACCTTTTCTGAAAAAGTCTACATTAATGCAGAATAATGGAAAAAACTAACATCACAATATTTAGTTTTTCTGTTTATATATTATATATATATATATATTGTTGATCTGTTATTACAGCTTTGTCTCTGATAGTTGGTTTTGCTATACCAACAGAACTTATATTACATGTGCGATCTTCATATATATATATATATATATATATATATATATATATATATATATATATATATATATATAAATAAATAAATAAATAAATAAATAAATATATATTTATTTATGAATGAATGAAATCTGACTCCTGCTGTGTTTGTGCTGCGACTATCGTTCGACTCGCACTGTATTGAACAGAAATGTTCAGTTTATAATTGTAGTGTCTGTTCTCTAACTGAACTAAATTATTTTATTACAACAAAAAAAATCTAAACGAAGCAATCTTGAAAAAATGCAAGCTCCGCCTCCACAGAAAACAGTGCGCGGGTCTTATTGCGCTTAAATGGTTTCAAATCTCATTAAAATCACATTTTCTGTGAGCGTGCATTGGATGTGTGTGCAGCACGGAAAATAGCATGCGGATCTTCTTGCGCTTGATTGGTTTAAAGTCATGTTAAAATGCAGACAAAGGAATCAATAAGAGGAATCATAATTTTAATTTTATAATAACAAGTATCCGATTCCAGAATAGGAATCGATTTTCACTTCCCAACCCTAGCCTTGATCCCCAGCTGACTCCGTACGGCCGAAACAAACGACTCAAATCTGAGAGCAGCAAACCTTTGTATTAGGATGATTCTGGATTAAATGCAAGTCATCAGAGAAGATATATTATCTTCTTGACTCTCTGTATAATCAAACCAAAAAAACAATTGGATAACTTGAAAACTTGTTTTTGTATTTGTGATAATGATGCAATGAAACATGTTGTGCCGATATCATTTTTGGCCAGGCTGCAAAAATAAGATTATGTTGTAGTCCATTTATGCTTTATGTTTTTCTGTGCATTTTTTTTGGCTTGGTAAAATAAAACCTACAGCTATGTTTTGTTTTTGTTTTTTTGCTTAAATTGATTTTGTCAGATGAATACCTTAACTAAGTTTAGTTCTTCCTTCATATAAAATATTAAAAATATATATTAGATTTTTGCCTCAAATTGTGATGGTTTAATCAAACTTGTAGGGTCATTAAAACCAAATATCTGTTCCTTGCATCACCTTTTAATATCCCCTCCTTACATCCACCACTGTAAAATTAGGCTGAAAATAAAAAAATGTCAGCCCCATATTATCCTATGGGTAAAAATACTCTGGTATGTAGCCATGGCAACAATGCACTTGTGCTCATTATATGTAAACCTGGCCATGGTTTCCTTCATGCACACTAGAGGTCAGCACTCACTCACCAGTCTGCTGATCTCCTCCTGTCTGTCTGGTGCTGATCGTGCTGTGGCTTTGATCATGGTGGATGTTTGATTATCTGTCAGTTTCTTGATGCACCGCTGCCCTGCTACAATGTTGCACACCTACGAGAACAGCAAACCGTATAAGAACCGAGAACGTGTTCAATCGGCGTAACAGTCGTGCGGATGACAGGACTCACCTCCAGGGGCAGGTAGGTGTGCTTCTGCTCCTGCCCCACCTGTAGACAGGGCAGGTGGGGGTATTTCAGCTGCAGGTTGTACTTCTGCTTGAAGTATTGAGCTACGGTACATTCTACCGTCTGTCCGCTTTCAAGCTGCAGGGGAAACCTGGGGACACGATTGACAGGATCAAGATTTACATCCAAGTTGGCAGTTGTTTTATAAACTTTTTGACTGCAGGAAACAAAGACGTGCTTCACACACATATCAGTTACACATCGATGTTAAGGTTTACCCATGCATAATGTGAAATTAGTGATGCACCAAAATACTGAAACCTAAATGAAAGATTTAATTTAGCCAAGAACCAAAAAATAAATAAACTATTCATTTGTCAATGCTCATAAAACTGTTGCACTAAACATTTAAATTGC
This sequence comes from Pseudorasbora parva, assembly GCF_024679245.1. Taxonomy (NCBI): domain Eukaryota; kingdom Metazoa; phylum Chordata; class Actinopteri; order Cypriniformes; family Gobionidae; genus Pseudorasbora; species Pseudorasbora parva. Next base: position 4,945,681 of record NC_090178.1, read on the forward strand.
ATGAAAGTACATTTTTATATCAACTTTTAAATTATATAATTCGATTTTTACTGCAATTCATTTTTGAAACAATTAAAGAGTGGCTATAATAAAAATTAGTTTTCATGACAGATTTATTCAAAAGAAATGTTAAATAAATGAAGATGACAAAGTAAAAATATAATAATTACACTGCATATGTTTAGCATAATGCTCCTCTCTAGAGTTATATATAGAAACACTGATAACAGTTAAGAAAAGTTAGTTAAAACCGATAAAAAGCAGTTAAAAATGCACCATCTGAGAAGAGCTAATTAAACGACACCATTTCAGTTCCTCCAAAACTGTTTTGACCACAGCCATAAATTTATTTTCTGACAAATATTTTCAGTTGCTGGAATTTCAGGGCATCACTATGTCAAATATCAAAACTAACTCAAAGAATGGACATTATGAAAAATTGTGAATTATGGGTTGAACGACGATATTGTTTAAAGTCGACATTTATGTGATTAAAGTTGAGTTGACTAGTCGCTGAAGATGTCTTTAAGGGACATGCTATGGCATGAGACATATTTTTCCTACATAACAGCTTATTTTTATCAGCTCTTTTGTCTTTGGGTCGTTATAGTTCTCACAGATTTCTGCTTGTTCTGAACCAGATACAGATAAAGTAGCCCAGTAAAGATTACATTTACATGAATGCATTAGTGAGAGAGTGTGAATTAATTCTACCTGCCAGTGTCTCTCTACTAATAGTGAAGCTGTGGGTTTCAATTATTAAGAAACATATGCTAGAATTTTTCAGTTTCTAATTTATTTTACTGATAAATCACAGAACAGTGTTGACAGTAATTGTCTGTGCTACTGAATGTTTCTGTTCACACTTGATCATCTGCATGTGCTGTGCAAGCTACTGTCTGTATGTGTGTGTGTTACAACGCAATGCCGCATTAGTTTAGAGCGGCGATTAACGTACAATAAGCTGTTTAAAACATGCATTCACATTATCAATTTTGAGCATCCAGATGGTAAAATCAAACATATATATTGCATTTATTTTTCATTTTAACTGTTTGAAAACGGAGTGTAAAAGTGAACTTCATAGATTTCTTATCCTGTTGCGCCCTTTATAGGCCATGATCAGCAACTAGTTTACATCAAGCTTAAAGTGTCATAACAGAGCATTAAAGGGTTACTTTAGCGATTAGCATATGGCTTTGTATCAGTAGAAACCCTGGAGTATATTCAAATGATTGTGGTTTCCCCCCTTATATCCCCCGAGACAAGAGATTTATGCATTTTATTTCTGGAAAAATTCCTCCTATGATGCAAATTGACGATATTTGCATCATAGGAGGAATGTTTGGCCAAAGGCTAAAGACTACAGCCAGCAGAGGGAGCCATTTCCGCATGTTTTGAACCCGCGCTGAGGGATGGAGATCACACTCAGAGCTCAGCTGGCAGCTACAGGCACTCATTTAAACGGAGCTATGGTGAGCAATGTAAGTCTTTTAACTTCTCAAATTAATTTCTGTAAAAAAGTTAAGCTTGCAAAGGCATGAACTGAAACGCGCCAGACTGAGCTCGTGTTGTGAATGTATGCCGCGAGTGTAGTCGCGATAACCTCAGCTCTCATCACGAGAGCTCATCAGCTCGTTTATCTGACTCCTACAGTTAGTGCTCAGTGCTGTGATACTCGCGCGGCGACTCACTCATTATATTAAACAGACACGTTCAGTTTTTAATTGTAGTGTCTTCTCCAACTCAGTCACAGTTATCCAGTTGGTGGCTTTGGGAATGGCCTCACAGGGCAGCGAAGCATTCTGGGATTTGTAGTCTTTCATCCCCATGAGACAAAAATACATTTTCTGTCTTTTCTCAGTCTAGAAGGCACCAAATTCAAAAATAATTTCACATTTCTACTACATTGATGACCCAGTTTAAATACAGATTCATCTTCCCAGCGCTGAAGTACCCCTTTAAAGTCTGTGCAACGCCTAGTTTGAACTCCTATAGGATGAAAATTAAAGTATTGTTCCGTTCCCAGAACTATACTCACGTTTGGTGACTAGCAGGGCGACGAGTGACGTTGCAGACACGGTACTTCCTTTTCATTTGACCACAGTGCGTGACCTCCACCTTCAGACCTGGAAATGTCCACCAGAACAAAACACACAAATATAGGTTGTTATGGCTATTATTATTTAAAGTTTTCAAAACATTAGCAACTCAAACTGCAAAACTAGACTGCATGCATTACAAATCAACAAATCGGACTACTCTTCAAGCATTAGGTTTAATTGACAGACACTACGTTTCTGTTTTTGTCATGTTGCTCCTCTAGCCAATTTATTTTGCAGTTCCCTGCACCAGAACCAGCACCATTTCACTAGTGTGAAGTACAGAAACTGGGCAGCACTCACAGCCACAGCAGGGTAGCAATTACAGGATTCAGTAAAAGACCAAAAAGAAGAGCTGATCCACAATAATTCCCTTTGGAATCCATGAAAACAAGTCAGAATTTTGGATTACATCACTGATTTATAAAAGACCTATCATGCCCTTTTTCAAAGTCTTGATATTGTTTTGGGGCTCTACTAGAATAGATTTTCATGGTTAAACATGTTTTTTTCATAATTTTTTCATAATTTGATGCAGCTCCTCTCTTCCTTATCTGTCAGTAACGTTCGGTTTAGTTCCTGTCACTATCAAGCCCCTCCTTCTGAAAAGCACAATGTGCTCTGATTGGTCGGCTGGAGCAGTGTTTTGTGACTGGTCAAGCGCTTCCAGCGTGTTTGGGAAATATCCCGCCCCTTACCATAACCGCCAGTTCAACACACTACTAATTAACTCAACCTGCCCCTTTATTCTGCATATGAATTATTTAATTCAGGGAATTTTCCTGGAAGAAAACTCAAGACTATAAAGGAGGGATTTCAGGAAGTTCAGAAACATTGACACTGATATAGAGAAGAACTCCCGCTGGAAGGACTTTGTGCTTTGGAAGAAAGCAGAACACGTGAAAAAGCATAATAGGAGCCCTTTAAATTGATTTCTGCATTAAAGCACAATATCAAAATGACTCATCTAATTCAATTTAACAAGTAAATTAAGGCAAATCCATGGCAGGATGCTGAGATCATCCAATGACCTCACCTGATACTTTATCTCAAAATGTACAAATTCACAAAAGTACAAATTCACACAGAAAATGTTCAGGTACGGGGCTTTTGGTTCGGCATGCATTTGTGAGCGGAGTCAAATTTGATACTCTCAAGTTTCCCCCTTGGATGGGATAATATTGTTTATATTGATAAACTTTGATGTGAATGCATCTGCAAAACAATAAAAGACACCGAGTGAACTGCTGTGTGAGAAGTGCATGATCTGAGTTATCCTAAACATGATATGTGCTTTATATTAAGTGCTTCAAACTCACTTAAGAGCATACAGTTTAAAGCGGCTTGCCCTCATGAGTCATGTCATATGTGTGCGCTGTTTAATGCTTAAGTCAGCATGAAACAGAAGCTGTGATAATCTTTTCCTCTTTATTTGTGACGTATATCTGAGTGAAACGGCTTCTGGAATAAGAACAAATGTAGGGCGGGGCATCTGTGGGGAATTGATTGCATGGTTGTGGTTTGCTTTTGGTGGATCTCATTTGATTGACAGGTTGCCCCGCCCTCATTATCTGAAAAGAGATGTCGCTGAGAGAGGGAGGGGCAGTTATTCTGATTCAAGATTACGAAGCATATGAATAAAAAAAAATAATGATGTGCATAAATTATTTATAACTAATACTGCACAATCCCATTTAAGATAAAGAATAATTTTCTGTTTTTATTTTTATGGTGACACACTTGTTTTCCTCAGTGAGTAACTTTGTTGTATCCTTTATCTGTAAGTGTTAGAAATGTACATGAGTATCTCCATTTTGCATTAAGGCTAACAGCAAGCGAGTCTCTGTTAAACTTCAGTGAATGAGCACCAGTGCACGTCAAGCAGACAGAGCACAATAATTTTGACTAAAATATAAATTTTGCCAACATACAATATATTGGCAAATGTTTTGGGACGCCTGCCTTTCCATGCACATAAACCTTAATGACATTCCTTTCTTAATCTGTAGGGTTTAATCTGGAGTTGGCCCAACCTTTGTAGCTCTAACAGCTTCAGCTCTTCTGGGAAGGCTTTCCTCAAGGTTTAGGAGTGTGTTTATGGGGATTTTTGACCATTCTTCTAGAAGCGCGTTTGTGAGGTCAGGCACTGATGTTGGACGAGAAGGCCTGGCTCTCAGTCTCCGCTCTAATTCATCCCAAAGCTGTTCTATCGGGTTGAGCTCAGGACTCTGTGCAGGCCAGGCCAGTTCCTCCACACCAAACTCACTCATCCATGTCTTTATGGACCGATGCTTTGTGCACTGGAGCGCAGTCATGTTGGGACAGGAAGGGGCCATCCCCAAACTGTTCCCACAAAGTTAGGTGCATGTAATTGTCCAACATGTCTTTGTATACTGAAGCATTAAGAGTTCATTTCACTGGAACTAAGGGGCCAAGCCCAACACCTGAAAAACAACCCCACACCATAACCCTCCCTCCACCAAAATTTACACTAGTCACAATGCAGTCAGGGAAGTCCCGTTCTCCTGGCAAATACCAAACCCAGGCTCGTCCATTGGACTGTCTGACAGAGAAGCGTGATTGGTCGCTCAGAGAACACGTCTCACTGCTCTAGAGTCCAGTGGCGGCTGCTTTACTCCACTGGTGATGTAAGGTTTGGATGAACTGCTCAGCCATGGAAAAACCCATTCCATGAAGCTCTCTACACACTGTTCTTGAGCTCATCTGAAGGACACAAAAGTTTGAAGTTCTGTAGCTATTAACTCTGCAGAAAGTTGGTGACTTCTGTGCACTGTGACCCTCAGCATGTGCTGACCCTGCTCTGTGATTTTATTTTATTTTATTTTATTTTTTTTGGAAGATGGCGCCGCCGTGTTCGGTCGCCGTTCAGGTCGCTCCTCTGAGACTTTGCTTTTATTTATTATTCTACACTCTTTTGTTTCTCGAGGTTTACATTTAACTGCCGGTTGTATTCTGTATAACTGTGTATGTGACAAATAAAACTCTTGAACTTGATTTTACGTGCCCTATCACTTCATGACTGAGTTGCTTCCACTTTGTTATAATCCCACTAACAGTTGAGTGTAGAATATTTAGTATTGAGGAAATATCAGGAATGGACTTATTGCACAGGTGGCGACCTATCACGGTCCCATGCTTGAGTTCACTGAGCTCCTGAGAGCGACCCATTCTTTCACTAATGTGTGTAGAAGCGTCTTGATTTATACACCTGTGGTCATGAAGTGATTGAAACACCTGAATTCAGTGATTTGGAGGGGTGTCCCAAAACTTTTGGCAACATAGTGTATTTTGCAACCATAAGTAAAGCACTTTAAATGTTTTTCCCCTTGCCTTATCAAAAACATACCGAACTGTGACTTCAATACTGGAGTACATACCAAACCATAATTGTTGTGTATCGTTACACCAAAAACAAAAACACTTTACATTTTCTGATTGTTTGCCAGGCTGTTTTATGATTATTAAATTGTTGCTAGACAGTTGCTAAGGATTTCAAAATGAAGGATAAACCCACCTTTGATCTCCTTTGTGAAACGGACCCTTTGCGAGTCAGTAAGTGTCTTCGGCTGCTCATCGATGTTGCGGATGTCCAGAACTTCACACATGAACTCAATGACAGGCTGAGCTTTATAAAAGGCTGTTGCAGATACTGAAGACAAAAAATGTTGTACATTTAAGTATAAAACATTGACTGACATTAAATCAGTGAGCAATCAAGAGTAAAAAAAGCTGTGGCGTCGTACCGTCAATGTTGAGCATCATCTTCCACATGGCTGGCCGAACAGACTGGTGGAAGCCGAACCACACCTCCCTGCCTCCACCCAGAGGATGGTAGTATCCTTCAGGAGGGGAAAAGAAGGAGCGGCCCACTGGAGTGTACCTGCAAATGAGAAAGAAGGATGGTTCAATAGCTCCAAATCTTACTTAAGTGTGTAATAAAGCTGTTTGTGAATGTAAAAGGTCTGCAATATTTTAAAGATCAAAGTACACAACAAATAATGTTATATTCTCCAAAAAGAAAGAAGAGATTCTGCCTAAAAAAATGAGCCGTTAGTAATTCCAGTCTTTCATCTTGTATGCACCCACGTAGGTTTGTAGCAAATTTGCATAACGTCAGACTATGGTCCTCATTGGCTGCCCACGAACAACGTCTGCTTTGCCCCGCCCTCAAACACTGTCATTGAAGCTGAGACTGAAAGAGTTGGTTTGTGTTGTTCATGTTGCAAAAATGCTGTTTTCTGCAATGAAAATCTACTTTGATGCACTTCTGAAGAATGAAACTTGGGCTTGAATTGATATGGTAAAACCAACGCCTTCATTAATGTTTATATCACTGTGTACCAAGTGCCTAGGAAGCCTCAGCAGCTGAAATTCAGATATGGTAATGTGTGTTTGCTGTCATGCGCTGTAAGCGGTCGACCAATGATAAACTGGGCCTTCTGACCAATCAGAGTAGAGTAGACTAATCACAACAGACTGGACCATCCGACCAATCAGAGCAGAGTAGACCAATCACGGCAGACTGGGCCATCCGACCAATCAGAGCAGAGTAGACCAATAACGACAGACTGGGCCATCCGACCAATCAGAGCAGAGTAGCTCATGGAAAGGAGGAGTTTAGAGAGACCAGATCCTTTATCGAACCATTTCAGACACAGTGAGAAAAGAGCTGATTCTGCAATATATAATGAGAAAATTTACGTTTTTTTGACCTTTGATGCATGTATACTTGTTGAAGGAGACTCCAAAACAAAATTAGGACTCTTTAAAATAGCATAATATGGATATTTTAAAAAATGTTTGACAATAATAGGGCCTTATGAAATGTTTTACTTTTCCAGATTTTATTTTTTTGTTTACATTTTTCTGAATTTATGATTTAACACAAATGTATTAATAAAAAATGACGTCTGCACCACGCTCTCTCATCTCATACCTCCTTATCCTGTTCTGATGTGTAAATCTATTTAATTACTTTAATTTTACTTTAATTAACTCCTCACCCTAATGTCATTCCACACTCGTAAGACCTCTGTTCATCTTCACACACAGTTTAAGATATTTTATATTTAGACCGACAGCGTATCTAAGTGTATGCACACTATACTGTCCATGTCCAGAAAGGGAATAAAAACATCATCACAGTAGTCCATATGAGACATCAGTGGGTTAATTAGAATCTCTTGAAGCATCCAAAATACATTTGGGTCCAAAAATAACAAAAACTACGACTTTATTCAGCATTATCTTCTCTTCTGCGTTTGTTTTCAAACCTCAAATAAACGTTTTCGATGCTTCAAGAGACTCTAATTAACCCACTGATGTCTCATATGGACTACTTTGATGATGTTTTTATTCCCTTTCTGGACATGGACAGTATAGTGTGCATACACTTGCATACACTGTCGGACTAAATATAAAATATCTTAAACTGTGTGTGAAGATGAACGGAGGTCTTACGGGTGAGGAGCGACATTAGGGTCATTAGACAAAGTCATTAATGACATAAATTTCATTTTTGGGTGAACTAATAACCCTTTAAGAATACAGCTGCGATTTGCACTCAAAATTCACAATTGTTTTAGTCACTTTATTTAATATTTCTCCACATTCACAGGGGAGTAATACACTCACAGGCTGTGTTTCGGCTCACAGGCCTTCCTCTGTTTGATCATTCCCCCATTTGAATAACGCGAAAAAATATTAAATAAAGCGACATTTTTGTTTTCGAACTTGAATTTTATAATTTTGAGTGCGGATCACAGTTGTATTCTAGACATTAAAAAACATACTATTTAATTAATCTTTTAAAATGTAATTGAAATGGAAGACAAAATGTATGCTATTCCTTAAAACAATTTTTAATTTGGTATTACTATTAATAATGATAATGATGGTTACAATAGGGTTTCAGTTTCATAATAATGGGCAGGTTTGAGTATGTATAGTAGACAAAATTGCCTAAACACAAATCTTTTGCACTTCAATATTCCTGGACACATCCATATTGCGATTCGACTCTCCAAAATTTGCCAAATTCCATGACATTCCTTGTTATATAATAAATTGCATTTTCTAGACTGGATTTCGCGATTCTGTCTGCATTTTGTGCATCGCGGAAATCATAGGGCCAGAGGATGCCTGTGCCCTGTAAGGCCATGACCAGCGTACCTCATGGAGGCCAGATGTCTCATGGCCACATCCAGGGCTTGGACAGAGTCCAGCGGGACCTGAAGACGCCCACTGACCAGCGTCTCCTGCAGCAGCCTCCACGACACCTTGGCCAGCCAACGAATGGACACTTTAAAGATGCGATCTTTCCCCTCTCCAGGGATGGTCACCTCAAAGTCAACCTACAACATGAAATAAGAGGTCCAGAATGAGATGAGCATGAAATTACACGAATTATAATTCAAAACATGACAGGAATGTATAGGAAATTTAAAGCTGCAGTCCATAAGTTTTCCACCTTTATTGCCATCTCTGTTTGAAACCTGCAATTGCAGTTATTTGTGGAATTTGCATCTTTACGTGGGCTGTGCATCGGCACGGCTCCTCAGCGCGGATGAATCTAATGTTTTGAGGTGTGTGTGTGGCTGTTAATCATTCACCGCACCAGTGTGGAGACTGTACTTCAGAATCACAGATTCTACATATTGGAAGTATGAGCAAAACACGAATTTTAATTCACATCAAACCGTGCAAATTATTATTATTGTTATACTTTGTGGTCAAATTGTTAATGTCAGCAACATTAGCTTTGCGGGACTGTGTATTTAGTGTGTATTAGCGTTACCTGTAGATTTCAGTTTTTGTACAGTGTACTCTGCTTTTGAATACAGGTGAATCTCCAGTTGTCACTGATGATTGTCATTTGGACATTTCTGGATTATCCACAATCAAAATGACTAGTTTAATTTTTCCAGCTGCTGTGAGAAAAGGTTATAAATGATCCGCCACCTGCAGCATCCTCACATGCGATACGACTACTAGCCGTACTCCTTTATGTTTACAGACACGAAGTAATGACACAAAGACATGCTCCACCAGTACCACTCAAATGATAACACATTATTACAATCTTACTGTTCTGAATCGGGCTCTGGTAAGGATAGTTTTGAACACGGGCTGGTTATGTACTTGCTCAAAAATCAATTTGGGATCATTTTTAACCCCAAAAAGTTACGGACTGCAGCTTTAAGAATTGATGACATATTGACTCATTATTTAAATTTGTTACAGTGTACCTTTAATAGTCAAATAAAATCACATAAAATAGTCGCAAAGTTTCCATAATTTATTACACCAGCAGTCATCATAAATATATTGTGAATCACATCCTCACCATCTTCTCAATTAAATCCTTTACATACCTTTTCGCTGCCTATAGGTAACGCTAAAACGGTGTAGATATTCTTCTTCCCATCGTACACTGGCTTCCGGTCACCAAAGAGCTGCGGTTTGAAATGTTGGACCATGTATTCCACAACCTCCCTGTAAAGGGTCACAATTTAACTGTGATTATTCATGCTTTATAAAACCTGACCAAAACATTATTCTGTGATGACGACAGACTGGCTGTATAACATAATATCCCACTCAATACACAACCACAGGCAAATATATAAATACATACATGGACATTTTGGACAATTTAAAAAATATATTTTTTTAATATATTCTGCTCACCAAGGCTGAATTAATTTGTTCAAAAATACAGTAAAAACAGCAATATTGTGAAATATTATTACAAATTAAAATAAGTGTTTTCTATGTGAATATATAGTAAAGTGTAATTTATTCCTGTGATCAAAGCTGAATTTAATAATAATAATAATAATAATAATAATAATATATTTTTATTAAAAAAAAAATTTTTATTAAAATTTTTTATTAAAGCCAACTTTTCATAGTTAAAAACAATCCCAAAGTGCTACACATAAAACAAATAAAACAAAATTAAAAACCGGAAAGAACACTTTAAAAAAAGTTAGCAAAAAGTAAAAAATGCTTGTTTAAAAAGAAAGGTTTTTAGTTCTTTCTTAAAAGAGTCTATGGCTTGAGAAGCCCTAATAAATTTAAATTTATAAATAAAATATGAAAATATTATATGAAATAAATGTATCATCATTACTCCAGTCTTCAGTGTCACATGATCCTTCACTAATCATTCTCATATGAGGATTTGATGCTCAAGAAACATTTATGATTATTATCAGTTTTGAAAACAGTTGTGCTGCTTCATATTTTTATGGAAACTGAAACATTGTTTTTTGATATATATATATATATATACATAGTATATTCCTCAACAGAACAGCATTTACTTGAAATATACATTTTATAATATTATAAATGTCTGACTCTTTACTGTCACTTTTGATCAATTGAATGTGACCTTGCTGAATAAGAGTATTAAAAATGGTTTTACCCCAAACATTTGAACTGTAGTGTTTTAATTAAGATATTAAAAAAAACATTTTAATATATTTTCTCCCTTAACCACTTCAGCTCTGCAGCACATTTTGCATTTTTTTGAGAATTAGGAATATCTGAATTTAAAAGAGCACCCTACCCACATACATTGGAGTAAATTGATAAAAAATGGTCTCATTTTACAGAAAAAACTCTAAATTTTAACACAGTGGTGGAATATTGCATATATTATATTGTATCTATTCACAATCTTATGATAAACATAGATAAAAAAATAAATATTTTGATTTATTTTTAATTAATTTGTTATTTAAAAATCTTTATTTTTTTTTATCATTTTGGGATCCAAGCTTTTTGGAAGTTTCTGTTGATTCTATAATTTAGCACTAAACAGGGGAAAAAATTATTTTCTTGATATCTCCTTGCAAATAAAAGTTATTGAGATTTATCTGACCAAAGTGTCTAACAACTCCTACTCATCTCCATTGACATCAACTGGCCACTAGGAAATCGAAAAGAAGGCTCCGCCTCTTCAACTTTGTAAAGGGAGATCTTGGGCTCTGATTGGTCTAGAATCATGATCCACATGTTTATAAAGAGCTGAGATTCTCAGCTTTTCTGTAGCATGATGCAATATGTGATGACATCATCAAAAATCGTGGCTAACACCGACAATCAAAACTAGCAATAAAAAGAGTATTTGTCTGCATCACATGTTTTGATCTGGACATCGGTGACATTTTACAGTGTCATTTGGCCATACTTGCTCACAGACATGTACAAATAGTCTCATTTTGAAGCAAACAACCTAAGGAACAAGCTGATATAGGGTTGAGGCTAGTAGCTTTACAACGAGTTTGTGATCCGAACAGGAATATGACTCATGTGTTTGCTTGTTCAAAGGAGTCATTTCCATCTTTGTGATTCTTTTGATAATAAACTTACTGTAAATTATTGAATTGGTGAAATTAACTACTCAGCGATATTCCTGAGGCCGATAGCTTTCATTTGATATATGGCTTGTGTATTTTAGGTGTGTTTGTGTGATAAAAATATGAAATTTTATATTATTTGCATGATTTTCTCAAGGGGTGGTCCTTGCGGGGGGGGGGGGGGGGGGGGGGGGTCGAATTCAGACCGTATTATTTTCTTCTATGTAATATAAATGCAGAAGTTGTTGGGTTATTAAGAAAGTTGAGGTTCTAATCTTTCAAATGATACCATATATGTCTAGTTTTGTGGTGCGTCAGTTATAGATTTTTAAAAAAGATTATGATGATGCAATTTTGGACCCACCGGTGGGTCCAAGAGGGGGTGCAGAGCTGAAGTGGTTAACTGTAACCCCCTTTTTGAGGACAGACATGAAAATGGACTATGCAAACTTAAACGGCTGTAATTCAAGAATTATTTTTAATGTAATATTAAACCTAAGTTGATCTTGTTTTAAAGAAGAGACTCAGCAGATTATTGTTGAAGTGAAAGCCATTTAAAAGATGAAAGTATGAAAAAGTTATGGAAGTTTGAATTTACTGTAAATAAAAAATACTGTACTAAATATTTTCTTTTATATAAAATATAGATTTTACAAAAAAATACTATAAAATTACTATAAAATCAAAGCTATATGTCTTAACAAGTTATGTTCCAAATTTGAAGTTGATATCACAAAAATTAAAGTTCCCATTTTGTTGGGATTTGGGATTTTGTTTAGGCGCTGTACCAGAAATACCCACCGGGGGTCATCCACATTTCATTGAATGTTTTTGTGATGCATTTTCCTGTAACAAATACAATATTTCTGTCTAAATATCACTACTATCACAAAATATTCACTAAATATGGAACCTTGAACCCAGACCTTTCCAATAATATGTGTTTTGTCAAGATTAGAAAATATTTAATTTTAAAGTAGTTAAAATAATTTCTGTAATATGAAACATGACACCGCCCTCTAGCGGATGAGCCTGCTAGAAAAATGTAGAGTACTGTTTCCATGGTAATGCAACGTCAGATTTCATTTCATTTTGAGTTCGTAAGCTTTCGAATGATACCTAATTTATGATGACTACTAAAATATATGATACGAAAAAAGGCGATCAAAAGAGAGCCGAGCATCCCGCCAACAGGACAGTGACACTTTATAAATGGATTTATTAAACCTACATTTTAAACCCCCAGATGATGAACTTTACATTTACAGTATTTTAATTAAATCTAATTGCATTTAGGTTAACAAAAAATGTGTTAAAAAGTTGTGGGAAAATACTTCATCTATAAATCTAAAGAAAAACCAACTGATGAGCTTTAACAGGCCATTTCACTGTGTAAGCGTAGATCTATTTGCATCCTTTTCTGCCTCAAAAATGTGATTTTCAAGGGTCCAAAAGCATTGAAGGGCACTATCTTGGCTCATGCACACTCATGCAGTGGTGATGGCATGAAGACGTCACTTCTCACACTCATCCTCACACTTGTGCAGACGTGTCAAGAATAACCCAGGCTTAAGTTGTATTTAACTCAGCAGGCAGAAGGCTAAGCCGAACTGAAATACAGTTACAGGATAAACAGGAGTCTGCCGTTGTCTCTGCACATCGACCAGGACATTTCATCTTAAAACCTTTCCAGGGGAGAACAGCGTGAGAAGGTTTATTTCTAGGTCACGCTTTACATAAGGGAGGAAACTGAAATATTTTGGCCCTCGCCACACCGAGCCGTGCACATCTGCGGGCTTGAGTCTCCTGATCCAAAGGCTTTCAGAGAAATGGCTTATAATATTTCATTTTAATAGGGGAACCTTTACCTCAATTCATATTGAGGAAAGGAAAATGTGGACAATTATTAATTAGCTTTTATTTTCATATTTTCAATTTCCATTTTAATTTGTAAGTTTTATTTTATATTTTTATTTTCATATTTATATATTCATTTATATTATTATATTATTTTTTATGCTGTCAAATAATTAATCATAATTAATGGCATCGTGTGTGTGTGTGTGTGTGTGTGTGTGTGTGTGTGTGTGTGTGTGTGTGTGTGTGTGTGTGTGTGTGTGTGTGTGTGTGATGGGTAGGTTTAGGGGCAGGGGCAGTGTAAGGGGATAGAAAATACGGTTTGTACGGTATAAAAACCATTACGCCTATGGAGAGTCCCTGTAAACCGCATAGACCAACATGTGTGTGTGTGTGTGTGTGTGTGTGTGTGTGTGTGTGTGTGTGTGTGTGTGTGTGTGTGTGTGTGTGTGTGTGTGTGTGTGTGTGTGTGTGTGTGTGTGTGTGTGTGTGTGTGTGTGTGTGTGTGTGTGTGTGTAAACTACTCTTTCTAATGCTTTTAAAATAAGTCTCTTCTGTTCATCAATCAATGTTCGGGGGTCAGTGATTTTGAGAAAAAATTTATACTTTTATTTAGCAAGGATCTATTAAATTGAACTTTTGAATGGTAATGTATATTGTTACAAAATATTTCTATTTGAATATTTCTATAGGGGGTGGCAGTGGCTCAGGGGTTCATGTAGATTGTCTACAAACATCAAGGTTGGTGGTTCGATCCCCGGTTCCACCTGACCAAGTGTCGAGGTGTCCATGAGCAAGACACCTAACCTGCTCCCGACGAGCTGGATGGCGCCTTACATGGCTGACATCGCCGTCGGTGTATGAATGGGTGAATGTGAGGCCAAAATGTAAAGCGCTTTGGATAAAAGCGCTATATAAATGCTGTCCATTTAAATGCTGTTCTTTTTTCACATTTTATTCATTAATGAATCCTGAAAAACCATCAGGTTATAAAAAATATTAAGCAACAGTTTCCAACATTGATAATAAATCCTCATATCAGAATGATTTGCGAAGGATCATGTGACACTGAAGACTGGAGTAATGATGCTTCGAATGAACATTCAGCTTTGATCACAGGAATAAATTACATTTTAAAATATATCAAAATAGAAAACCATTATTTAAAATTGTAATCAGAATATAATTTTTTTTCTGTATTTTTGATCAAATTAAAGCAGGCTTTATGAGCATTAAATACTTATTTCAAAAACATTAAAAATAGTAATGTTTCCAAACATTTGACCGTTACTGTATATGTACACACACATATTACATATTTTCAAACTTTTATGTTAGATGAGGTTCATCACGATTAATCGATTTGACAGCACTAATTATTTTATATTTATATGACATTTGATATTAAGTCAAAATTCAATGATGTTGAAAATCCCTTAGGAGTGACAGTGGCCCTTTGAAGGTGACGGGATGTTTACCTGTTGACCCGCCGAGGACACTTATCAGGTTTGATGTCCACTTCATAGTGGTACACATCCATTTTTGGGATCTCCACCTCAAAGTAGTTGGCGAGCAGCTTGATGGGTTTGCCGACGGTGCCCATGCCCGGCCTGCGGGGCGCCTGGAACACCTGCTGCAGGGGTGGGGGGTACGGCCCGACGGGCACTGCGGACCACAGACACACACACACAGAGGTCATTAAGCAGATAGAAGGTTATAAGAGCGGGACACACTGAAAGGAAGAGTTCAGGGGGAGTTTGGGGGATTATGGGACTAGAGATATGGTGACAGGAGTGTGTATGGAAACGGGACAAAAGCAAGGAAAAGGAACAAAGAGGATGGTGACTAAAATGGGAAGGGGGTGGAAAGGCAAAAGGAGGAAAAAACGAATAAAAGAAAGTAGGGAGGATGGGGCTAAAAGGACTTAAGAGTGAACTGCAATCTACATCAATTTTGACAATCATTACTCGTTCGATAATAAGAGAAAGCCTTTCCGCACTTTCACATCTTGCCCAGTGTTACATATTATATATATATATATATATATATTCTAAGATCAATCACATTAGCAGTGTATACCACAATATATTTATCTGGATATAAATATAATTTACAATATATTTATTGCTGGAAACGGACTCAAAAATGGTTTATATTTCAATACAAATGTGATTTGCAACCAACAGATCTGATTGTTTATATATTAAGACATTACGAAACATCAAAACATTCAAACTAATGGTTTAGGTTAATAAAATTATTTCTGTTTCACTTATTTACACAAATATACAACCAGTCAAAAAAAATTTTTTTTTAATTACACTTTTATAATTAGAATGCATTTAATTGATCAAAAGTTCCTTTTTTTTATTTTATAAATTATGTTTTGTACTTTCTTTTCATCAAAGATTCCTGAAAATCATTATCGGTAACACTTTATTTTACGGTTCAATTCTCACTATTAATTAGTTGTGTATTATCATGCATATTACTAGGATATTGACTGTTTATTAGTACTCGTAAAGCACATATTATTGCATGATCATATTCTACATCCCATGATCCACCCAATACCTAAACTTAACTACCTTACTAACTATTAATAAGCAGTAATTGGGAGTTTATTGAGGCAAAAGTTCCCCATACTAAAATGTTATGAAAAATAGTTTGTTCTTTTCGGCATTTACGTATCTGTTCATATTTAATAGACTTGAGTTGCATGACATTAAGGCCTGTTTTATATCCCCCCCCCCCCCCCCCACAAAATTGTATGCTTTTATTTTTTTAAATCTTTAATGAATTATGTTTTATACAAATTTACTATCAAAAACAGCTAGGGGTGTAACAATATATCGTGATATAAAAATATGACGATAGGGTTAGGATTAACAAATGTAGGCTACCACAAATGTAAACTGTCATCACGTACTCACCATTGTGTCGTTTTTCATTTAACTTCCAAACACAAATGAAGATATTCTTTATGAAACCTGAGGGATTTATGTCCCTCCATTTTTAAAGTCCATTCCTCTCAAACTTAAAAGATGCAAAGAATGTTATAAAGGCAAGTAAAAATAACTAATCGAGTATCTAATCCAAACATTCTTTAGGCTTCTGAAGAGACACAATGGCTTCATGTGATGAAAAAACGTTTATTTTGGCTTAAATATCGAGATACATATCGTATCGTGAGTTCAGTATCGAGATACATATCGTTTCGTGAGTTCAGTATCGAGATACATATCGTATCGTGAGTTCAGTATCGAGATACATATCGTATCGTGAGTTCAGTATCGAGATACATATCGTATCGTGAGTTCAGTATCGAGATACATATCGTATCGTGAGTTCAGTATCGAGATACATATCGAATCGTGAGTTCAGTATCGAGATACATATCGTATCGTGAGTTCAGTATCGAGATACATATCGTTTCGTGAGTTCAGTATCGAGATACATATCGTATCGTGAGTTCAGTATCGAGATACATATCGAATCGTGAGTTCAGTATCGAGATACATATCGTATCGTGAGTTCAGTATCTAGAGATACATATCGTATCGTGAGTTCAGTATCGAGATACATATCGTATCGTGAGTTCAGTATCGAGATACATATCGTATCGTGAGTTCAGTATCTAGAGATACATATCGTATCGTGAGTTCAGTATCGAGATTCATATCGTATCGTGAGTTCAGTATCGAGATACATATCGAATCGTGAATTCAGTATCGAGATACATATCGAATCGTGACACCAGTGTATCGTTACAACCCTAAAAACAGCGGTAACACTTTAACCTTTTAAAATGTATTCAAATTATTAATTTTGTGCTGCACAACAGTGTTTTAATGTTTAATTAAAACACAAAATGCGTAACACTTTAGATTAAACTTGTTATAAACTACTCGTTTATAATCGTCCATATTACTAGGCTATTGGCTGTTCATTTATCAGTTTCTATAAAAATATTTTCAATATTAATAACAACAAGAAATGATTAATGTGCAGCTAATTCTCATATTAGAATGATTTCTGAAGGATACATTAAATTGTTATAATATTTCAGAATTTTACTGTATTTTTGGATTAAATAAATGCAGCATTGGTGAACATTAGAAACTTTTTAGAAAATTATACAAAAATCATACAGACCACAAATGGTACCAATGGTGAATGGTAGGGTACACAAATATATAGCACAATGTAAGCTAAACAGTGTAGCGAAGTGTGTGTTTGTTCATTAGAAAACGATGCAAAGCAGAAACAGACTTTTGGACCCAGCTCTGTGAAGTCACCCACTAATAAAAAGAGCCTGTTCCAATCTCCAGTTGCTTTGTGTTTAATAAAGCCCAAAGCAAACCTGCTTCACTGGAACAGTTGTGTATCTATCAGTGTTTCGTCAGTCGGGCCTGTGAAATGATAAACTACAGTGACTCCTGCAGTGATGCTGTGTGCTTTAAGACACCTAGAAAAAGAGTAATACACATTCAACCAGAAATACTTATCAACATTTAAAATGGAGAAGGAAAGCATTTGTTGTCAAAGGTTGTGTGTCCAATCAAACTATACTTTGTTTTGCTGGGAAATGTATTTGTCACTTTGCTAGTCAAATTGGACAGTCAACAGTTGACCCGCCCTCACCCTCAAAAACCATAAGCATCAACAAAAGATCAAAGAAAATACATTTACAATGAGAATAAACACAGTTTAATAATTTGAATATTATTGGGTCTGGTGTTATTCTAGTATTATTTATATAGTCACACTTTAGTTTAGGGTCCAATTCTCATGATTAATGACCACTTTTGCCTCAATAAACTCCCAATTACTGCTTATTAATAGTTAGTAAGGTTGTTAAGTTTAGTTATTGGATAGGATTAAGGAATGTAGAATATGATCATGCATTAATATGGGATTTATGAGTAACTTATAAACAGCCAATATCATTAATAATCTTGATATTATTAATGGTTAGTAAAGTAGTTGTTAAATTTAGGATTATGGGATGTAGAATATGATCATGCAGAATAAGGCATTAATATGCGCTTTATAAGGACTAATAAACAGCCAATATCCTAGTAATATGCATGCATAATTAATAGTGAGAATTAGACCCTAAACCAAAATGTTACCTTTTATATAATATTGCAGTATTTATTAATACTTTGAAATAGCTTTAACTTTTATATTTTAATTTTTTTGTTTTGTGATTTTTTCTATTTATCTTTTTTTTAGTAATTCAACTTAAATGTATTTAAAGTCAATTAATTGCCATTTAAACATTTTCTAAGTTTAGTTTTTAATTTAATATCTATAGCTTTATTTCAATAAACAAAAAGGGTTTTTAATAGCTTTGTAACAACACTGGGTTGGGTCTGTGCAGTCATCATAACTTAAGTGCATTTCAATGTTTCATTTTCAAATTGACGAGAGAGATTTATTTCCACGTTAAGATACATTAATCTATCCCATTTTGATAAATTGATATAAATTGAGATAAAATTGAGACTTTGGAAAACATCGATAATTCTTTATATTTGAAAGCCGATAACCAATATATTGGTAGATAACTGATATAGTGGCAGATAACCGATATAGTGGCAGATAACCATAGTGATAGATAACCGATATATTGGCAGATAACCGATATAGTGGCAGATAACCGATATAGTGGCAGATAACCGATATAGTGGCAGATAACCGATATAGTGGCAGATAACCGATATAGTGGCAGATAACCGATATAGTGGCAGATAACCGATATAGTGGCAGATAACCATAGTGATAGATAACCGATATATTGGCAGATAACCGATATAGTGGCAGATAACCGATATAGTGGCAGATAACCATAGTGATAGATAACCGATATATTGGCAGATAACCGATATAGTGGCAGATAACCATAGTGATAGATAACCGATATATTGGCAGATAACCGATATAGTGGTAGATAACCAATATAATGGCAGATAACCAATATATTGGTAGATAACTGATATAGTGGCAGATAACCGATATATTGGCAGATAACCATAGTGGTAGATAACCGATATATTGGCAGATAACCGATATAGTGGTATATAACCAATATAGTGGCAGATAACCAATATAGTGGCATATAATCAATATGTTTATTTGTAGTCTCAAATAAATAATTATTAGACATAAAATATTGTCTTGAGATTAAATTTTTATTAGCTCTTACGCAAAGCTTCCGCGAAGAAAAACAGTGCTTTAAGCCTTAATCTATTGCTGAAGATTTGCCATATGCCCTTGCTAAATGTTGAAAATGAATGCTGAAAGGGTTAGTTCACCCAAAAATGAAACCAAGCCTATGATTTACTCACCCTCATGTTTATAGGTGTATATCATATGACATTCTTCTTTCAGACAAATACAATCGGAGTTATATTTTAAAAGTCCAGGCTAACGTTAATCCAAGCAGTAGGCTAGTTGTAGTTGTCTTTGAAGTCCATAAAAAAAGCAGCTGTCCGTCAAATAACGTACTCCACACGACTCCTATGGGTTAATAGAGCCTTCTGATTCGAATCGATGCGTTTGTGTATTAAATATATTAAAAACGTTATAAAGGAAACCTGCCTTGAAGTCTTCCATTGTAACCCACGGCTGTTTAAGCCACAAGATGGCGCCAGCGTTAAGCATAGAAGTAGTACCGGTCAAGATAACTCGTAGTACCCGTATAAACGGGTATTATCTGGAAATAACATACCGCTGGAATGCGCGATTGACCAATCAGAATCAAGTATTTCACAGAGCCGTGTAATAATGGCAGATAACCGATATAGTGGCAGATAACCGATTAATTGGCAGATAACCGATATAGTGGTCGATAACCGATATAGTGGCAGATAACCAAATTAGTAGCATATAACCAATATAGTGGCATATAATCAAAATGTTGGCAGATAACGATATAGTAGCAGATAACCAATATATTGGCAGATAACCAATACAGTGTTTCCCACACATTTTGTGCCGGTCCGCCACAGAATCAACACAGGCAGCCACATATTGCTTTGTCATTAATTTTTTTAATACTATTTAAAAGATGCACGCATATTCCTCCCTCCGTCTCTCTTTCTCTCTCTCACTCAGTCAGTCAGTCAGTCAGTCACTCAGTCAGTCAGTCCCTCAGACAGTCTCTCAGTCAGTCAGTCACTCAGTCAATCAGTCACTCAGTCAATCAGTCACTCAGACAGTCACTCAGACAGTCACTCAGACAGTCAGTCAGTCAGTCAGTCAGTCACTCAGACAGTCAGTCAGTCACTCAGTCAGTCACTCACTCCATCAGTCAGTCACTCAGACAGTCACTCACTCCATCAGTCAGTCACTCAGACAGTCAATCAGTCAGTCAATCAGTCACTCAGACAGTCAGTCAGTTACTCAGACAGTCACTCAGACAGTCACTCAGTCAGTCACTCAGTCAGTCACTCAGTCAGTCACTCAGTCAGTCACTCAGACAGTCACTCAGTCAGTCACTCAGTCAGTCACTCAGTCAGTCACTCAGACAGTCACTCAGACAGTCACTCAGACAGTCACTCTGTCAGTCAGTCACTCCGTCAGTCACTCACTCCGTCAGTCACTCACTCAGTCACTAAGTCAGTCACTCAGACAGTAAGTCAGTCAGTCAGTCAGTCAGTCACTAAGTCAGTCACTCAGACAGTCCCTCAGACAGTCCCTCAGACATTAACAGTCTCTCAGTCAGTCAGTCAGTCAGTCAGTCAGTCAGTCAGTCAGTCAGATAACGATATAGTAGCAGTCAACACAGGCAGCCACATATTGCCTTGTCATTATTTTTTTTTAATACTATTTAAAAGACGCACGCATATTCCTCCCTCCGTGTCTCTTTCTCTCTCTCACTCAGTCAGTCAGTCACTCAGTCAGTCACTCAGTCAGTCACTCAGACAGTCCCTCAGACAGTCCCTCAGACAGTCTCTCAGTCAGTCAGTCACTCAGTCAATCAGTCACTCAGACAGTCACTCAGACAGTCAATCAGTCAGTCAATCAGTCACTCAGACAGTCAGTCAGTCAGTCAGTCAGTCAGTCACTCAGACAGTCAGTCAGTCACTCAGTCAGTCACTCACTCCATCAGTCAGTCACTCAGACAGTCACTCAGTCAGTCACTCAGTCAGTCACTCAGTCAGTCACTCAGTCAGTCACTCAGTCAGTCACTCAGTCAGTCACTCAGTCACTCAGGCAGTCACTCAGGCAGTCACTCAGGCAGTCACTCAGACAGTCACTCAGTCAGTCACTCAGTCAGTCACTCAGTCACTCAGGCAGTCACTCAGGCAGTCACTCAGGCAGTCACTCAGACAGTCACTCAGACAGTCTCTCTGTAAGTCAGTCACTCTGTAAGTCAGTCACTCTGTAAGTCAGTCACTCCGTCAGTCACTCACTCCGTCAGTCACTCACTCCGTCAGTCACTAAGTCAGTCACTCAGACAGTCACTCAGACAGTCAGTCAGTCAGTCAGTCAGTCAGTCAGTCAGTCAGTCAGTCAGACAGCCACTCAGTCAGTCACTCAGACAGTCCCTCAGACAGTCCCTCAGACATTAACAGTCTCTCAGTCAGTCAGTCAGTCAGTCAGTCAATCAGTCACTCACTCAGTCAGTCAGTCAGTCAGTCAGTCAGTCAGTCAGTCAGTCAGATAACGATATAGTAGCAGTCAACACAGGCAGCCACATATTGCTTTGTCATTAATTTTTTTAATACTATTTAAAAGACGCACGCATATTCCTCCCTCCGTCTCTCTTTCTCTCTCTCACTCAGTCAGTCAGTCACTCAGTCAGTCAGTCAGTCACTCAGACAGTCACTCAGACAGTAACAGTCTCTCAGTCACTCAGTCAATCAGTCACTCAGTCAATCAGTAATTCAGTCAATCAGTCACTCAGTCAGTCACTCAGACAGTCACTCAGACAGTCACTCAGACAGTCACTCAGACAGTCACTCAGACAGTCACTCAGTCAGTCAATCAGTCAATCAGTCAGTCAATCAGTCAGTCAATCAGTCACTCAGACAGTCAGTCAGTCAGTCACTCAGACAGTCAGTCAGTCACTCAGTCAGTCACTCACTCAGTCAGTCACTCACTCCATCAGTCACTCACTCCATCAGTCAGTCACTCAGACAGTCACTCAGACAGTCACTCAG